>NW_028292584.1:5626389-5777097 GCF_029948245.1 Actinia tenebrosa
CTGCTATGACAGGACCAGACGAGTTTGTCATGTTTGGCGGCTGTTTAGGGTAAGTTATGTACCATAAAAACTCGCTAAAACATAAAAAGTTATACGAACAATAATAATGACGGCGTGACTTCGTGATATGAATGAGGTCTTCCGTGACGCGGCACTTGTATGGGAAAAATCACCAATTCAACTTACTAAGATTAGTTTTAAGATCTGAAAACTAATATTTTAAATGTTTGCGCAGCTCGAGGAGTCCTCTAATGTATGTTTAAGGAGATTTTTAAGTGAAAAATTCGAGATATTTTTTAATCCCACCTGGCGTCGCAAATATTCACTGTCGCGTAGTAAGCATATAAATTGCTGTCATTTCTAAATGTATTAATTATAACAACTGTGTCAACTTTTCCTAATCCGTCGAATATAAGTATTATTCTTTCGTACAAAGTTTCTTTCTTTTTAGCTTTTTTATACCGTACTTTCTTTTTTTGATATTATGGAAGTAAAATTAATTTTCCCACAGGGTCGAAATTCGCGGATCGTTGATTACTATAAACGCTCATACACGAACATGCTACTCAATTTAAGTACTAATTTCTATTAGTTATTAAATATTCAATTATGAAGATAAAAGATCCAATTATAAATCGGAGAAAAAAGATGAAAGAAATAAAATGAAATTCGGTATAAATCCCTGCAAATTGGTCGTCGGTTCTTTGTGACGAAGTATGGAGAATCGAGTATCTGCTTTCATTTTTGGTTGTAGTAAAAGGCTTTTACGGTCGCGAAGGAGCCAGAGCGTTTGAATAAATTTTCCAATATACAATTTAAACAGGATTAAAGCTTTGCAAACAATTCGGTACACTTTTTAATGAAGGTAGAGTTAATTCACCTATTATTTGGTTTAATGAAACACAGGAGTTGAGCATGAAAATAAATTAACGATTGAATAGAAAGGAAAAAGGAAAGAATAAAGAATATGGAAAAATGACTCTAAAGAATTCGAAGAAATGGAAGGAAAGAAATGGAAAAAGGAATGAAGGAAGGAAGCAAGTAATGGTAAAGGCCCCGGAACAAAGGAAGAAAGAGAGAATAAAAGGAACAAAGAAAAAGTTTATTTTTAGCTAATCATATATATATGCGTTGCTACGCGCATTGAGGTTCAAAATATGCGTTGTTAGGCGCATTGAGGTTAGAAATGCGCCCTACAAGCACCTATTTATTATTATTATTATTATTATTATTATTATTATTATTATTATTATTATTATAACAAGAAAAGGAAGGAAAGAAGAAAGGAAGGCTGAATGGGTGGAAGGCAAACTGACCGTTGGCTCAAACCCGTAGAACATGTTCCATGATCAAAATGGAATTTGAAAGCGTTTTTGTTTGAGTTTAAATGCCTGACGACAGAGGCGTAGCATTTAACTATTTCCCCCCCCCCCCCCCCCCCCCCCCCCCCGCTACTATGGACTATGGATTTAGTTGGAATTTTCGCGCCCAAAACGCGTGTGCTCGCCCAGGCTCCAACTCTGATACTCTCGCTACACCACTACATAATAACATACCATAAACGTTTTCTTTGATTGTCTTTCAGTGGGGGTGGTACCGGGGGCCCTTGTCCATCTGAAGACGGCTGAAAATACGATGCTGTCAAAAATACCTGGACGATGTTGAGTCAGTGCGCGACTCCCAGGATGTACTCGGCTATGGCAATGCTACCATCACGTGACCCCAGTATCAGGAGAGCAGTGCTTTATGGAGGGAGAGAGAAGACAGGATCTATACTCTATGTAGGTATCAGTCACGTGATCGTGTGCTGGTCTGTGATTGATTGGTCGCAGTGTAGCAAAGAATGCCATCTTCTACAGTCACCTGGGCTTGCAAGTTCTGTCTCATTAAAACAAGCATGAATAGACACCTTTGCCTTGGGCGTAATGTTTCCCATTTGAAATCACCTGTTTTTTTCCTAGAGTATGGTTTCTTTGTTTAACGGTCGCAAATGAGAAGACCCATAAATATTGATACAACCCAAACGAAGAATTTTATTCTCAAGGGTATGACACGTGGTCTGAAATGGAAAAACGATACGCCCTAGGAAAGGTGTATAAAGATGAATAGCTTTACATTTGAATCTATATCATACCTTTTGATTAACACAGACCACTGAAGCTCCGTCGAACGAGATCCTCATCTTCGATCCGGATACCAACACCTGGTCGAGGAAGAAAATAGAGGTAAGTATCTCTTTAGATTTCTAACAATGGCCTCTTTAAAATTCGTATAACATGCATCCATTGATCCCTGTACTGAACCAAATAGACTTGTTTACTGATATGGCGGTCATCTTGGATTATGGGATGTCGAGGGGGCAAGCACGTAAAAAATTCATAAAGCATAGAAAATTTATGAAGCATAGTGGCGGGGTTACGCTTTCAAATAGTTTGATGTTTCGCACATTGTTCCAATTAGCAGCGAATTCAATGGATTTTTATACATGCTTCTCATTGAAAAGCCTAAAGTTATAAAAAAAAAATACACCCTGACAGCTGCGCAGGCTATAATTTTTTCCAATAGTTGCCCCCCCCCCCCCCCCCCCCCATCCCCCCACCTCCCAGCATCGCATTAAGTCTTTATTAAAACAATAGAATTCAAGATGGCCGCGGTAAAAAGGTCAATTGATACTGATTTTTCAGGGCCCGCTGCCAGCCAAGAGATTTGGTCACGTGATGACCACTACCCCCAATGGTATTATAATGTTTGGTGGCAAAGATGTTAAGTAAGTTATATAATTATGGTCATACAATATATCAGCACTATTAATAGACGACCAAGGTCACTTATGCACTGCCTACGCTCAAGGGTCGTTTCAGGGTTCAATAAAATTGACAGTATAACAAAATATTAATTAAAATGCTATGATACGAAAGGCGCTTGCTCTATTTTTACACCTATTATATTTTATGGGTGCTGCTATAAATGTTTGTTTACGTATATTTACTGACATCCTTCGTATTCCTCTCCTCAGAGGTAAAAACTTGAACGATTTATGGCTACTGCAAGGCAACGTGACAGACGCCGATCAGACTTCATCTCTTGGTGAATGTGACTCGTTCAGCTTCAATCTTATCATGTTGCACGGTATCTTTATGTTTATTGGCTGGGGCGTGCTTCTGCAGCTTGGCGCCTTCCTGGCTCGATACTATAGACATAAGGATCCATGGTGGTTCAAGATGCACAGGGCACTACAGGTAATGAAATGACTTTGTTCTAGGGGAGGGGTGGGTGGAATGAGTATCTACTATCGACGTAGGAATCCATGGTGGTTCAAGATGCACAGGGCACTACAGGTAATGAAATGACTTTGTTCTAGGGAAGGGGTGGGTGGAATGAGTATCTACTATCGACGTAGGGATCCATGGTGGTTCAAGATGCACAGGGCACTACAGGTAATGAAATGACTTTGTGCTAGGGGAGGGGTGGGTGGAATGAGTATCTACTATCGACGTAGGGATCCATGGTGGTTCAAGATGCACAGGGCAATGAAATGACTTTGTGCTAGGGGAAGGGTGGGTGGCGGAATGAGTATCTACTATTCTCATGGGGAAATACAAAATTTGAATAAGAAAGAAAATTCGCAAAGCATTTTGGTAGTGGTAGTAAAATGACGCCATCATGCAACAAACGGCCCATTGTAGTCTAACTTTTTATTTTATGATACAGGCGCAGTTTGTCCGGTGCATTTGTACCCAAGCTAGACCAGAATGCACCAGGGTTAACTCAGGCTTAAATAAGTACAATTGAACTGACGTAGCGTGTGTATTTGCCTATAGGTTGTAGGTCTATTGTTCACTATTGCTGGTCTTGCGTGTGGCATCGTATCGGTCCCCTTTGATCACTTCAAGTTTGCGCATTCAATCATTGGCTTGGTTGTGATGATTGTTGGTTTACTCCAGCCACTAAATGCCTTATTGTAAGTATAAAGTAAAAAAAAACTTTCTCGATTATCATCATATTTTTGAGCTACTTAGCAATTAGTCCTCGAGCCTGAATGGGCTGTTGACTCAGGCCATGAGGACGAGAAGACTATATTTTTTCAGTCAAATCCAACTAGTAGGTCAAATATATAGATGCAAACAAGCTTTAAATAAAAGTTCAATTAAATGTTTTTGTTTTCAAAGCCGGCGCTTTTCGCTACTAGTAGGATATAACTTATAGCCTAGTAGTAGCTCAACCAATCAGAGAACAGCATTGACGATAGACCACTAGACCACTATTTGACTAAGTAATACTGAATAGTCCCCTTCACAGTTCCCTGCGCCATCTTGAAAGGTAGTAGTGCCTTTTGCATCGAAGCGACACGAACGTTGACCTTGCAATGATAGAGACCTTTTTTAACACCCTGGACAATTATTCACGTCTCTATCATTGCAAGATCACCGTTCGTCTCCTTTCGATACAAAAGGCACAGTTACCTTTCAAGATGGCTCAGGGAACTGTGAAGGGGACTATTAACGTCATCGCCGCCATTTTGGATCACATCGAAATATTTTAGGCAAGTGTTTTATTGATAGTCTTGTGCACTTGTTTCAAATCTGACAAATTTAAATCTTTCAAATTTAAATTAATTCCACTTTTTTTCTAAAATTAGGTACATTGCTACCTTGATCGATATACCCTGCCTGAAACAACCGGGCTAGTCTAAGATTCTAGCCTTACGCACTAATGCATTTTCTTATCAAAAAGTATACTCTTCAATGCGTTTTGGCCTTGCGTCCACACTCAAACGATCGAAAAAGCTGTGGAAAACGCATACATTTGAAAACGCTATCCAGAGTGGAGACATTTGAAAACGAAGGCCTATGGTATTAGTATTGCGTACAGCGAAAACGGAGGCTTTTGGAAACGCTGACGTCATTCAAACCGGCACGTCTCTTCTTCGCATGCGCAGATGACAATATTACATCATTTCCGATCTCGCTCCGCTTTTGGCCGAAAGGGCCAAATCTTCTCATTTTCTCCTAATCAATTAGTCTTTCAAAAATATCACTAACAATTATACTCCTACTTTTAGCCGTCCCCATAAATTCAACGATGGCTCTAGAACCATTAAGCGTATCATCTGGGAATGGTACCACAAGCTGGCTGGCCGAGCAGCCCTGATACTAGCCCTCATTAATATTTCTCTTGGTGTGTTCTTGGCCGTGATGCCAACAGTAGCCTGGGAACTATGGTTTGGTTATCTTGGTCTCGTTTGCTTGACGTACATCGTGATGGAGGTGAAACTTAGAATGAATAAGCGCAAGACTGGATCGTCGGATATTGCAATGGAGAATAAATAAACCAAGGTCTTAAAATTCAAGGAGTATACAAGGACCCAAAAATGAATTTTCAAGGTGTATGTTCAGCGAACTATGCCAAGGTTTTACACGGTGGTTGCACATGGCCGACTTCCATATTTTCCGATCTTTCTGACTAGATCTCTTTCAGAACCATGCCCTCTAAATTAAGCTGCATTCCTAGGTGCTGCAAGGGGTCTACAGAGATTTTACACCATCACGTGATGGCAGCCATCTTAGATGGCAGGAACAATACAATCGTTTTACATGAGAAAGATTTCAATTCCCAGAGCAAAGGGATTCTATTGTTCTGCCATCTAACCACAGGCAACCCAAGGTGTATCATAGGCGTGAGGATGTGATGGTGCAAAACCTCTATTATATAAGGGATTGAATATTTGAATTAAACTCCCTCCTTCCAAATAGGGAGTAAGTCAGTAGTCGTGCCCAAATATTTTTTTGGACTGAAGTTGGGTTCGAGCTCACTGCGCAACAATATGTTCTAAGATAGTTTCTGGTTACCTTGTTAGTTTTACTATAGTGTTTCAACTGATATAAGAATCAGAATCATAATAAGTTGTAAGCAATGATCAGAGTATACACCTATTTCAAAAAACGTTGACGATTCGAAATCTGAAATAATGGGTGATATGAGACTAAAGGGAACTTTTGTGCTTTTATGTTTTTTGGCTAAAATTCGAAAAGTCACGTCTAACTCAAACGTCATGCTTCATATTCAAATTTGTCTAGGAAATCGCACGATCTCGAGTACGATTCGGAATTCATAGGTATGAGTGATGTTTTGAAAGTTTTCAAAATTGGACGAGCCTTTTAGGCGAGTTCAATTTGAGAACTTTCAAAACATCACGAGTATCTATAAATTCCGAATTGTACGAGAAGATTGTGCGGTATTTTGTTTATAATACACTCAACAAAATTGAGCAACTTAATAGCTCACCTCCGAGATAGGCTTCGTTTGTCACGCACAAAGGTTTCAGTATGAGGCTCCGTGCTAAATTAAATTAATTCTTACCGCATGTCACGAATGACTGAGCATTTAGCACGTAGCCTCATACTGAAACCTTCGTGCGTGAAGCACAAAGCACAAGTGAAGCATATCTCGGAAGTGGGCTATTGGGACTCTACAGAGCACAATTTGGCACATAATTGTACTCCTCTTGTCCAATCAGAATCGAGTAATTTTGTTGAGTGTATTATGAAAAAGGAAACTACGCTGTTCTGCTATAAATATATTACATTTGCAGCTCGTACTTGTCTCAGATTTCAGACCTCCGACCAAAACGTTTTTTCATATAGGTATATACAAGTATTTAGTGATTTTCCTGAGACCATGAAATAGTTGGTAACCTAATTAGAAGTTATGTTAAAAATACGATAATAGGACGTTTCCATGATGGCGTCATTGACCTCTACTACCAGACTCCCTTGCACACTTTCTTTTGTTCAGTTAATTAGTACCAATTGTCTTACTATTCTCATGAGGGAATACAAATTTAAATAAGAAAGAAAATAGTCGCCAAGCATCTTGGTAGTGGGAGTCAAATGACGCCATCATGTAAACGTCCTATTGACAGCTTATTTCATGATATTACTTGAAATGAAATGAAATGAAATGAAATGAAATGAAGATTTGTGTTTGCGGATCAAAACCTTTGTAAAATTGTTCCAAAATTTGAAGTCAGATACAAACATTTCAAGTAATAATTAGAAATTAAAAAATAAATAATAATAATAATTAGAAGTTATATAGATCTTTTTTCCATTGTCTTTTGTGCGTCTATTTGACTATTTGTTTTGCTCTCCATTTGACCATTATTCATTAGTAATAAGTAACCTAGTTTCAAGGGTTAATTGTAAAATCACTATAACAAACAAAAAAATTAATACAAATATAAAATAAAAATTAAATATGTTCATTTATCATGTGTAATACAAATAAATTAATTATTTAAATATGTTGGCAGTAAAATGGTTAGTAACTAAGGTAAAATCTACAGAGAAAAGACAATAGTCCCTTTCACAGCAGTTCCCTGTGCCATATTGAAAGGTAGCCGTGCCTTTGCTTTGAAGAGAGACAAATTCAAATTGGTCGCCATATTTCGATTCGGTGTGTGTGGTAGTAGCACTATATAGAAGTAAAGTGATTTTATTTGGTCCGTTAAATATAATCTACCCCATGACCCTCCAAATTATTTCATTATTTAGTCAATATATAGTCCCCTTCACAGTTCCCAGCGCCATCTTGAAAGGTAACCATGCCTGTGCATCGAAGCGAGACGAACGGTGAGCCTGCAATGATAGAGACCTATTTTAAATACCTTGAACAATTATTCACATGTCTCTATCATTGCAAGCTCACGGTTCGTCTCGCTGCGATGCAAAAGGCACGGCTACCTTTCAAGAAGGCGCAGCCGGGAACTGTGAAGGGGACTATAGAGGTTTTGCACCATCACGTGACGGCAGCCATGTTAGATGGCAGGAACAATACGATCGTTTTACATGAGAAAGAATCCAATTCCCGAGAGCACACGGATTTTATTGTTCTGCCATCTAACCACAGCCAGCCCAAACTGGATTATGGCGCCGGCACGTGATGGTGCAAAGCCTCTATTACTTTTCTGGATGACGCAAAGAAACTCCCCCTCAGAATGAAGTAAAAGACGTTGCATCAAATGATGTAGGGGAGGGTTTGTTGAGAAAGTCCTCGATGTGTTTGATGGTCTGCAGCACTTTGGAGAATTCTTGAGTCTGTTTGCGAAGACGAGAGTTGATCTCGTGTATACTGAAACACAACGGGGAAAAAAATATTTTTAGCCTCCTTTATGGCTTGGATCAGATTAGATTGCCCTTCGCCCAACCAACCAGATACTGTTGCATCAGACCGTGTGAACGGTCCCTTACCTTTCTTCGTGTTTGTTCAGTCGTATTCTTAACGTGTCTTCTTTCTTGTCTTCGTCACGTGTTTGTGTCACAAGACTTACTAAAAAAGCTACAAACTTCAAAGAAATTCAATATTATTTATCACGCTTGAAGCATATAACATGTAAAATGATTGATAGATAGAATTAATAGAGGCTTTGCACCATTCACGTGATTAAAGCCATGACAGGAGGCACAACAATAGTCTTTTCCTCTCAGGGAAACTGAATTCTTTCTCATGTAAATCAGAATGGACCAGATTCAATTGTTCCTGTCTTGGCTGCCATCATGTGATGGTGCAAAGCCTCTACATCTCCTTGTCCTAGAAAGATGCTTCACATACCATATTAATAACAATACCCTGCAGGCAGAGTGGCAGGGTCTCCTTTAATTCCCACGAGCGATAATCGCTCTAATTAGAGTGAACAGTATTGGTGTAAAGGGTAACAAAAATGCCATACATATATTATGCCTATTTCAATAGACCCCTTGCAGTACTTTGGAATGCAGCTCAATCCGGGGGACAAAACAATAGGTTCCAATTCTAAGGAGATTGGAAATCTTTTGTTTTGTCATATGCAAGAGGTCTATTTCAATAAACATTGTCATCGCCAAAGGCGATAGGCGATAGGCGATAGGCGATAGGCGATAGGCGAGCGATAGGCGAAAGGCAATATGAAATAGTTCATTCCAAGATCTAAGAATAGGGTTAGGGTTAGGGTTAGGAACATGGACCTTAGTGTTGAGATTGATTCAATGTTGCTTGTATTCAACGAAACCATTTCCGTCTCGGAATGACCTATCGCCTATCGCCTTCTATCACCTATTGCCTTTGATGATGACAATGGTTTTTGAAATAGGTGTACATGCTGAGCAGGGTAAAGAGGAAAAAAGGTACTAACTTTATTTTGGGCTTTTGATTGGTATTTAGAAAGTCATCTAATTCCAAGATGAAATACTGATCAACTTACCTTTTTTCGTAAACTTAACTTCATATTGGGGTAGTCGGTATGTTCGTATACCCTGGTGCGCATGCGCAGTGCTTCAGGGAATCCCCTCTCAATCTGTATTAACCGTTCGACCTGTCGCGGAAAAAGCTCACCTTTATACTCATATACAACCAATTAACTGAATACATATGCATATACAAAAACAATAGCCCTAAAGATGTACAATGATTCTAATGATTCTAGATACCTGTTTAGCGTAGACCTGTAATTCTGCAGACGACTGGATGCGACTAATATCACCAACAGCAAGACCAATCTACAAACAACAGGCAGAAAAAGAAGATGTCTTCAAGAATCGTTGCTGACTAGCGAGTATTGAGGGTTACTGGCTATGTTAGGAGGATAAAAGAATGCAGTATTGAAAGACTAGGCGCACCCACACAATGTGAATACCAGCCATTTTCGTCTTTTAAATGTCAACCGACTGTTATATCTTTCGTTGTACAGTCGCCTGGCTACTTGCGCTCTGATTGGCTCAACATTGTGCTCCCTCGAAGGAGAACATTAGGCACGTATTCTGTGCACGCGCAAGCTGATATTGTTCCGCCTACGGCTCATTTTAATTTTCCACAAGCCTTAGATTATTCATATCTGATGAAATTACACAATAGCTGCTTTATTTCTTTTTTCAGTTGTTATACAATTTACTTACGAGCAGATTCAAGAAAATAATTGGAACAAAAATGCCATAAAGAAAAAAGAAGAAGTAGTAGAGACCAGGCAGATAGGTAGGTGGATTGTCCACCAACACGTCTTTGTATTCAAACTCTCCCATCATCCACACGAAGGTAGTGAAGATCGATTGGTACAAAGTCCTAAAGGCTAGCTGTAGGGGTAAATAGGGGAAAATAAACAGGTTAACTTGCGCTTATTTAAAAATGAGCGCGCTCTAACATCGGCAAAACGGGAAATATTCGTGTCAAGAATTTGAGTTAAAAACATTGGTAAATTTTTTTAAAAAATTCGTAAAAATGTTTGGGAATTCAGAGGGAAGGGTCATCAGTAAGAATTTGGCTTTCTGTGTAGGGAGAAACCTATTTCTTTTGACTAAAGCTTCGGGGGGGGGGGGGGGGGGGGGGGGGAGGAGGGGAGGGGAGGTGATTGTGTTTCTTGCTCAGGAATTATTAGGGAATCTTCACTCACCTGTGTTTTATCGACATTTATCATGTAAAAAGAGAAGGCGAATGCAATCACAAACATAAACAATAAAAATATGACCTAAAAGAAAAGTAAATGTGAGTAGAATATTCACACCGATTTATATAATTCCCTCGATCTATGGTGTACTTTTGGTCACTACTTTTTATCATATATGCATATGACGTCATAGCCGCCATGTTGGTTGATTTGAATTAAAAAATGGTGTTGGTTTCTTTTGTCACGTCATCCAATATGGCGGCCATATGACGTCACTGCTTGTTTATGTGGGGGATAGAATCGCCAAATCCAATAGAAAATTCAACAAAATTTTCTCCTAGCGAAACAGTTTAATCTAAAATGGCCTGGTTTTCAGATATAATATGCGTTAATATGTACTAAAAAATGTTCTGTGCGTTTGCTGGCTATTCTACTTCTCTTCGTGGATTGATGCGGGTTTTAGAACAATTTTCGGTGAATTTGCGTTGATTTGACACCAACCGATGACCATGATCCTTTGCGTTTAAACAATACAAACAATACAATGTTTTGATGTGACGTCATAGTGAAATAGGGCAATAGATATTCAGTATACTCCTGTAAACTTTTAGATTTGACCTTTACACATAATGTTAGGATGATTCCGTAAGTCGGTCCCAGTTCGCTCTCTTTCGACTTCTTAACGAGGGACTACGACTTATTGAATCAGTCTAACATAATGAGTACTGCCATGTTATTAGGTCCAGTCCACCCCGGCCACTTACTTTGATAAAAGTCCTGATGATCTTGATCACCATGGTAACATACAGACCAAAGATTTTATAACTGAAAAGAAAAAAAAAAGATATCGATATTTGTTAGAAATGTTTTTGGAGCAGATTTAGTATGACGGATAACAGAACTAAGGTGCGAGAGTAGGCAAAGTACGCAGTGGGATTTTACACCATATTACAAATGTACCACACCCCTCGTATTGGTTCAGGAAAGATGTCTCAGAACGTGTAATGCGTATGCTCATGAGCCATGCCGTGAACGATAAAGCACCTCACTAAATATAACGCACGAGCGCTGTAACCGTAACTGTGCTTTGCTCAACAGGAAATAAAGTAGAATATATATACAACTTCCTTAGAAGCTTAATAAAAACACGTCTACTGAATATAACATACGCGCGCTCTGATTAATTGACTAGCGTCCCGTAACCGTTTTTTGTGTCGTAACATTTACCCGCACATGTACAATGCTTAAGAATTACAGTAGAATATATGCACGTACTTCCTCAAATGCTTGATAAAGAGCACTCCACTGAAGATCACGAGAACTACTGTCAGAAGGTAACCGCTTGTGTCAGAGTTCTTCGCGGGACGACCGAAGGGCACCACGTACAGGAAGAAGACTATCGTGACGATCAAGGCGATAATATTGAATACATTCTCAACATCGGTGAAATATCGCGACATTCCCTGGGAAAACGGTTTATGAAAATATTAATATAATATTAACAACAATAATAATAATAATAATAATAATAATTAATAATAATATAAGTATCGCGACATTTCCTGGGAAAATGGAAATATTAATATGATATAATATAATAATAATAATAAAATATTAATGATACTGTAATAATAATAATAATAAATAATAACATAAATATCGCGACATTCGGCAAACTTGATCTTGTGATTGAGACAGTCCCCCTTTCCCGCTCTTTTCTGTACTTCCGGTAGACGCGAGCGTGTGCCATTTGTCGGAAGTCAAATTTTCCCGCTCTTTTCTTACCATTAACAAACGAGTTTCCAACCGGATGGATTGGTTTAAACGATAAGCATCCTTGCAAGCTCAGACTGGTTAGTTAGACCTAATGTAAAGCTTCCTAAATCTAAGATCAATTAATCGATGTTTACCACTTGCCTTCATGCACTCACCTGTCTCATAACAGAGATTTCTTTTGGTATTCTTAAGCAACATATACTAAGGCATATCCAGTACAGCACTCGTAATGTTAGTAACCCATCGTTACGGACCTCAAAAGGCTATAAAAAATATTTAAAAAAATCATTAGTATAGGAAATCGCACGATCACGAGTACAATTCGGAATAGCGCAGCGCGCTGATTCTAAAAATAGCTTAAAGATTCGGACAAACATTGCATTCTGTTTAGCCGCTAGGAGGATTATACGAACCGATTTTATTATTTTTACTTAAAGTTACAATAATAACCCATGTAAACTAAGATCAACTGCGATCGGCTGTGAAAATTAAATTGTAAGTTTGTTTGTCCGAATTTCGCCTTTGTCTTCGTTTTTATGACGTAACGGCTACGCTGCGCTATTTATAGGTACGAATGATGTTTTTAAAGTTTTCAAAATTGAACGAGCCTTTTAGGCGAGTCCAATTAGACGAGTATCTATAAATTCCGAATTGTACGAGAAGTTTGTGCGATTTTTTTTAATGATAAACTCAACAAAATTGAGGAATTTAATTGGGACTCTACAGAGTACAATTCGGGATTTAATTGTACTCCTCTTGTCCAATCAGAATCGAGTAATTTTGTTGAGTGTATTATAAGCAAAGTTATCAGTATTTCTGGTTTGCAATCATTCCCAAGAGAATAAAATAATAAAATACAGTAGAGTAAACACAGTACTGACATATCACCTATCAATATCAAGATAAGTAGAGTAAACACAGTACTGACATATCACCTATCAATATCAAGATAAGTAAAGTAAACACAATACTGACATATCACCTATCAATATCAAGATAAAGTAAAGTAAACACAGTACTGACATATCACCTATCAATATCAAGATAAGTAGAGTAAGCACAGTACTGACATATCACTTATCAATATCAAGATAAGTAAAGTAAACATAGAGACCTAACTGTATTACATAGGACTCACCCATGTACCGTAGTACAAAATGTCTCCCTTCACACAGCTGACATTTCTATTCTGTTAATAGAAAAAAGTTTGAAAATGTTACCACAAATGTCGTAACGTTAAACACTGGGGGAGATGTATAAGAGACAGTTTCCCTACAGAGGCTTTGCACCATCACATGCCGGCACCAATAATATAGCTTGGGCTGCCTACTGTGGTTAGATGACAGAATAATAAAAATCCTTTGCTCTCGGGAATTGAATTCTTTCTCATGTAAAACGATCGCATTGTTCCTGCCATCCAACGCTTATGGCTGCCGTCACGTGATGGTGGAAAGCCTCTATTGTGACTTCCTTGCTGTATTGAAGAAATACAGTTATTTTTTTCACAACAGACATAACCAAGAGATGTTTGTACCCAAGCTAGACCAAGCTGCACCACGTTTGTTGTTTTAGAATAGGTGCCTACGAAGCAAACATGCTTCAAGGCCAGTCCTCATCGTTTGACGTTCCTGTTTTCAAAAACAAAAACAAAAACAAAAAACAAAAAACAGGAATGTAAGATGGAACTTACCATGGAGAATTTGTTAGGATTTCTATCGGATATCGCACACGGCTGGTACATGATGAATGTCCCAAGAGACACGATGTATGTGAAAAACAGAATGAACTGAGGAATGACTTCGTTAAGGCCAGCTTTGCGCCTAGTACAAAAGTTATAATTAAATCATTTAACAATCCATTTGCATTTCATTCATTAGCTTGTTCATTTGTTTATTCCGCTTTTGTGTTCATTTTATCCATCCATCCTTTTCAATTTAATTCATTCATCCCCTATTAAATTTATTACTCTTAAACATACCATTATTTCTAAAAGTTGCGGGCTTAGCCTCGAATCCAGGAGTTGTTTGTTTCATTATTCTATTTTTTGCTTTGTTTTCTATTTCAAAAGGAAAGCTAAGATCGCACATTCTAGAAATTATAGTATTTTTAAGAGTAGTGTATTCAGCTAATCCTTCTATACTTATTTTCTTCCTTCCTTCCGTTCGTCCTTCCGTCCATCCATCCATTCTAACTCCCCTTATGGTATGTTTAAGAGTAGTGTATTCGGCTAATCCTTCTTTCCTTCTTTCCTTCCTTCCTTCCTTCCGTTTGTCCTTCTGTCCATCCATCCATCCATTCTAATTCCCCTTCTATCATTAGGTATCTTATTACTGTTTACCATTTAATGTCGAGGAAGGCCTGACACAACGGATGTGTAAGACAGCCAAGTCTTTTGTGCTTCACCATCGTCTACAAAATGAAAACAAATGTACAATGAGCTCTAAGCAAAGGTGAAAGTTTCAGCTTACAATAGATATTCAACGTCGTAGACATTAGCGGGCTGCCAGTGCGCTTTCTCACGTACAGCCACTGGGGCCACTGGGTGATAGCCACTGGGTTATCAGTATGATTTTTGTTTAAATTATAACTGTCATGTGTTACCCTCTTGAAATAAAGCTCATTCATTCATTCACAGCCAACACACTCTGGTATTGATTTCTCTTTTGCTCAGGTTTAGCCGCGATTTTGTGCAGAATATTCATGCGTTCCAGTAAAAGTTCGTGGAATAGGACGTTTGCATGAGGGTGTCATTTCATTACGACTACCAAAATGCTTGGCGAATTTTCTTTCTCATACAAGGTGTATTCCCTCATGGAAATAGTAGGTCGATTGGTGCTATTTAACTGAACAAAAGAAAGTGTGAAAGGGATTTTGGTAGTGGTAGTAAATGATGCTATGATGCAAGTAACCTATTTCAAAGTGCATTCTTTACATTCTTTACTGTTGGTATTTATGAATCATTTGACACTGAAATAAGGCTAACCCTGCGTAAATGAGTCTGTAATCGTCAAACACAGTGGTATTTTTCGAATTAAAAAAAGGTTTGTTACGTTTTTAAAGATATAGAGGCTTTGCACCATCACGTGATGGCAGCCATGACAGGAAACAAGAACAATTGAATCTGGTATAATTTTATTTACATGAGAAAGAATTTAGTTTTCCTGGAGAAAAGGCTCCATTATTGTGCCTCTTGTCATGGCTGCCATCACGTGAATGGCGCAAAGCCTCTAATCCAGTAGAGACTAGGAAAGATAAGTGAGGAAACCAAACCTCCAACGCATCTAACGAACCACAATGACCATCGTTCTCATCCGCCATTCCTTGGAGAAGACGGAAGTCGTACGACACCTGAACAAGCAAATAAATAGTTATTTATCAAAAACTATTTGGGTTTTTATTAGATGAACGAACGCAAACTTTTCGTTGATTCGCTTTATTATATAGTTAGGATAGTACGCGCGTGTTGATTGGTCGAAAACTGTGTTTATCAGTGAAGGGAGAAGAAGATTGAGAAGCACTCGCCTACGGCTCATCTTCTCCTTACACTTACGTCACTTCCTGCGTGCTTTATTACTGAACGGAGCACGGAAACAGCTGTTTTATTTGTTAAATACAATACAATACGACGAGAGTTTATTTAACCAATGCTCTAGCAATGCGTAAATATATTTTGATGGTGCACGCGGATAGTTGGGAGAGCAAGATGGCAGCGTAAGAGTTGCACGAGGCGGAGCCGAGTGCAACTCTAGCTACCAGGGTATTTGACTATCAAATACTGTTCATGATAAACGTCCTGTAATATCGGAATGCATGGGAGATGGAATTCCTGTGGAATCATTAGCTGTTCCTGATTGGGAACATCAAATGATTCTTCTGACACAGGGACCCCAGTCATAGTTACCATACCTTGTAATGAGGACTGTCAGGAGGCCCATACGTTGTCACACAATTATCAAGGAATTTCTATAAATGAATTACAGTAAGCGACAGTAAGCTAAATAAGATTAGGAAAGAACTAAGAAAGAAAACATGGAAGGAAGGAGAAAAGAAGAAAGGAAGGACGGCAGTAAAGAAAAATAGAAGGAAGGAAGGAAGGAAGAGGCGAGGGAGGGAGGGAGAAATGGAAAATGGATGAAAGGAGAGAGGAAACAACAGGGGATGGGGGAGGGGGGAGGAAAGAGAACTCTGAAGGAAGAAGGAATGGAAAAGAGGAAGAGAAGGGTAGGGAAAGAAATCGACAGCGTAGAAGACATTGTTCCATACCTCTGCCACATGGGGTATTGCCTTTACTAGAACCTGCATCTGTCCTTCAGCTCCTCGAGGAGCACGCCTCAACACGTCACGCCACCTTCAACAAATTATATATTTTTTGTTATGTCATCCAATCATCAGTCGCAATTAATAAACTTACTGCTCTCTAGGTGTCTGGATGAAGCGTGACAATCATTTTACCTGGGTCAATTGACGACGAAAGTCTAAATTTTTGAAGGATTTTTTAAAAACATTTTTTACTTTATTAGGAAACCAGCAAATTATATTATACTCTCTTATTTTCAGGGCAAAATCTTTTCTTAAAACCAGAAAAGTTAGATTATGAATTTTTGCAAAAGTCTTTCTCTTCAAGAAACGTTTACAAAATGCGCGCACCCTTATTAGTTATGCTTCCCGCGCCGTGCACCACAGGTACCCTACAACCAAAACTTGACAATATGTTGTCCACCACAGGAATACCAACTACACAACATATAAGGTCATACCGAGGTCATACCTCTTGTGTTCAGCTATTGCCATAGCAACCTCCGCATGTTCATTTGCTACAGCCACGTCCAGTACGTTTTGGTTGTATGCGTTAGGAAGAACCTTCTGGTCTTTGATTGACAGCAGGAAGCATACGATGTGGGCGTGGCCTCCTTGAGCAGCCATGTGCAAAGCAGTGTTCTGTGGGAAACAAAATGATTGACGTTACGACAGCAGTAATAACAGCAACAGCAACAACAACTGCAACAGCAACTGCAACTGCAACAGCAACAGCAACCGCCACAGTAACAGCAACAGCAACAGCAACTGCAACTGCAACACCAACACCAACACCAACACCAACACCAACACCAACACCAACAGCAAAAAAAACAAAACAGCAGCAGCCACAACAATAAACAACCTAAACAACAGCTACGTTTACCATATCTTTGTCCACTTCATTAATACAGCGAGGTTTGGCTCGCAGGATGATTGCTACTGACTTCAAGGACCCTTTAGCAGCAGCCAAGTGCAGTGCTGTCTTACCATTTCTGTCCCTAAAGAAAATCATAAAATTTGAATAAAAATAAACCATACAAGGTCTTGCGCGCTAGGAATCGTGAGGTTTCTTGGACACGCGTAACTTCTTTTTACTTGGAGTTCAAAGTACTGTGTTGTTGATGACAATATTTAGGACGTCCTCGTAAACACAAGTGAAGCGATTCCTGAGGCATTAAAATTGTGGAAATGCGTTTCACGTTTCTGGAATCCTTCTATACTTGAGACTAAGCTAGCACAGCGATACAGTCGCATTTCATTGGCTGACAACATCCCGCCAATGCTACCAACGTTGCAGTGCGTTAATCGCAACGATAAAAGCGGACGCACGGTGCGTTTTCGTTTTTGTCTTACGTGACAATTGATGCAATATTTTTCATGACAATCGCACCATGTGGCGCAGCCTTGTCACCAAAACAAGTTTCTGCTCTGCGGATTAATCAAACGCAAACATTTAAAGTTGAGTCAATCAACAAGCGATTTTTTGCTTGCACAGGCGACGTCCAGCGTCTCGGGTGCAGCAAAAAAATTTCAGAGTGGCTACTCAAGATACAAAGTCTGTGACATTGCCACAAAAAAACTAATTTGATTGATTTCCCGCGATGTTTTTTTCTTTTTTCGATCTTTTCAGCTGTCGCTTCGCCTATGCAACGGTCGCTGCACGTGCAATTTTTCACCATGCGTTTTTGCTTTCGAAAAATCGTGTCGCCTGCACAAGCAAAAAATCGCTCATATAGCCACGGCTCTACATGAGAGTCTAATGTATTTACTTGAGGAGGCTGGCCTGGTGTTCAAGTAACAGAAACACCAAGTTACTATGTCCCTCTTCCGCTGCGCAGTGCAATGGTGTTCTCTCTATGTCGTTGACTGCGTCGATCTGATGGAAGCCACGAGCGTGGAGCAGTTTCTTGACAATGTCTATCCAACCATTTCTAGCGGAGGAAAAAATGATGAAAGATAAGGCATTATTTAATAGAACTATTGAGGCCGTTTCGCGGGCGTTGAGAAAATCGAAAACATTTTGTAGTAAATTCCGGTTTAAAACATAAAAATAAAAGTAGGAAAAAATCGAATAAATGAATAAAAGGAAAAATTAAAAAGGAAAAATTAAAAAGGAAAGCAGAAAATAATCTAAAACCTTTCAAAACGTTTATGGTGAATCTGTGAGGCCTGCTTCTTGTATATAAATGATTGCTCAACCATGGCAAAATATTTATTCAACAAATCGCTCATAGATTTGCATACACGACTTTCAAAAATGACCGCCAAACTCGGTTGGGACTAGGAACAATTGAATGAAAGCGAGGCAAGTAAGGCCTCATTAGTAAACAAAGCCTACTCAGTACGATATTTTGTGTCAAAGTCATTCATCTCACCAATTCGAGTTCTTTTAAGTGTCTTTTGAAGTAAGGGTGAATGACTTTGACACAAAATATCGTACTGAGGGAACTGTGAAGGGGTCTATTGATAACCAAGAGTTCTGTTTACGTATATCGAGACATACCTCGCGGCCAGGTGTAACGGTAACTCTCCTCGATTGTTACGCACTTTGACAGAAGCCTGGTAGTTGGAACTTGATCTCGTCCATCTTCTTTGTAATAGACACACGTTCTGATAGTGGACATAAAATCCATCGAGACATTTCAATAGCGTTATCTATTAGTATAAGCATTGTCTATTCAGGGGAGGGGGAGGCTAAAATGGGCTTTTAGAAAGTGTATTTTTGTTTCGGCCCTCAGGCCGAAACGCTACTAAGATCAGCTTGGGTAACCCATAATATTCTGTGAAGCTGTCAATCAGCTGTCATTATTTTCTATCGTATCTGTATACCTTTTGTTTTATTTATATACATGATCCGTGATTCGCTAAGGTCATAAGCTCAATAGCTCAATTATTGTTTTATTTAAATAACAATTTATTGTTTGACATCCTTGTCGAAGCGTATGTATTTACCAAAAGACTCGTGTGTGTGCGTGTTTGCACTCCAACGAACACTGCGAGATAGATATTTCATTTGCGACCAACAATGTAGAGTAAAGGATTTGGACATTGTCTTACTCATGTACCTGCTATTTCTTGGAAATTTTTTGCTCCTTGGACTTCCTGTGCCATAAAATTTAACACAGGGATCCCAAGAGAAAATATATGGGGTAGCCTTCGGAGGGGGCTAAAAAATGTGTGATACCGAGTCCAGGAGATCCGAGACCCCTGGGGTAAGAGGAGACGGTTACTACCGCTACCCCATCTTTGACTTTCCAGAAAGTCAGTTTGGTTAGTGTTCGTTTGCAGAAAAGAATGTGAGATATTTGGTGTATAGATGTGCATGTCTCACCTTTAGGAATCCCCCTTGAGCTGCGTAGTGAAGTGCTGTTGAGCCGTGCTCGTCAACTGTGTTTATCATTCCACGAATTCCAACATGCTGTAAGAAATAATATCAAACAATAAATTTATAGCTTGCCTTAGTGCGTCGATGCATGTGCAGGTTAGTAATTCTGCTCGCATATCAGTATGGACGGACGGACGGATGGATGAATGGATGAATAGATGAATGGATGGATGGGTGGGTGGATGGATGGATGGGTGGGTCGGTGGGTGGGTGGGTGGATGGATGGATGGATGGATGGAAGAATGAATAGATGAATGGATGGATGGGTGGGTGGGTGGGTGGATGGATGGATGGATGGATGGATGGAAACTAGGAAATGGACTTACTTTCAACAGCGCTGCCAGTGTATCAGAGTGCCCCACAGCAGAATGAAGTACCGTCCTGTTCATGGAATCTCTGCAGGTAGTATCCGCCCCGTGCTCTAACAATATCTCAACCGCACCAGTACAACCACGTGACGCGGCTAATAACAAGGGTGTGCGCAATTCATTATCCAAGTCATTTAGTTCAATACCCTAAAGACGATAAATCGGATAGATCAAATAAAATCTTAACTGTGCCCTGTCTGTGCACTTAAAATAGTGGTATGCACAAAGGTTTTAACTCTTGCAAAGAATAAACAATTATATTTCTGAGCTAATTCAAAATCTTTACCTGATCAATTAAAAACCTCACTATGTCGACATGGTCATACATCGCTGCTCTGTAGTAAGGCAAGAAAACACCAGTTACTATAGCGATATTTACTGTTTACAAACATTGACATCAGGAATCTTTTCTCATTCAAATTTGCCAACCATTAAGACAAAAGATATCTGTTTTAGTAGCCAATAGAGGTCTGGTTGGTCTATTGATATTAATAGGTGACCTCAGCGCAAACATCGCTATTATAAAGTGTGTGCATAATGACGATTAACCAGTAGTGTTCACATATCCCACATCAACCAATTGAAAAATGACACGCGAAAATAGCCCTCTTCACATCATCACTTACTTGTGCAGACAAGTCAGTCCTTGCTTGTCTGACTGAGAATAACAGTAGATGTATGACACTGACTTGATAAGAACCTTGAGGATCTCGAACGAGCCGTATGTACAAGCCATGTGTACAGCGGTAGTGCCATCAGATTCCTGCATTAAATAATAAGAAAAACAATTGAAAAAATGACACGATTCTATAGTCCTTTCAGGAATTCGCTTGAGTGATGACCATGAAACTATTATTATCATTATCATCGTCATCAACATCATCAACATCATTATTATCATCATCAAAAGCAACATCATCATCACCATCATCAACATCATCAACATCATTATTATCATCATCAAAAGCAACATCATCATCACCATCATCAACATCATCATCATCAACATCATATCATCAACATCAACATCATCATCATCAACAACAACATCATCATCATCAACATCATCATCATCAACATCATCATCATCAACAACATCATCATCATCAACATCATCATCATCAACATCATCATCATCAACAACAACATCATCATCATCAACATCATCATCAACATCATCATCATCAACATCATCATCATCAACATCATCATCATCAACATCATCATCATCATCACCATCATCATCATCAACATCATCATCATCATCATCATCATCATCATCATCAAATTACCTTCACTTTATCTACTCTTGCTCCATACTGAAGACAAAGCTTAACTATCTGAAAGAAAAAAATCATTCATTCATTCATTACTTATTTGTCCGTCCATCTGCCAACTCAATTATTCATTGAATGTTCATTTTCACAAGTAATTAGTATCTTCCTTTCCATCAACACAGCAAGAAATTAAGAAATTTTGAAAACAATTTTTAGTTTAAGAACGATAACAAGTTGTTACATCCAAGTTTGTTTGCATTGTTACCTTCAGCTGTCCTGTGTCTACCGCCAAGTGCAACATCGTACTGCCATTTTGGTCCACACCGTACAACAAATCTTCCATCTTACATTTCTCCTTAGCTTTAGCTGAGAATAAATGAATAAATATGCATATTCTGCAAACCTCAAATATACCACATAAACCACATATCATTTTATGTATTGTCATACTATTCTTTTTTTGTATTGTCATACTAAGTACAGACATCTTGCTACCAAATGACCTTTTACATGCCTTAATTGTAAAAACCAGCCAGCTTTGCATCAAAATGTGTTAGCTTACATATGAAGCCCCTGCATGAAAGTATGAAAATACATTATAGCAGGTCATACTTTTGCACATCTCTCAGTAAAATATAACCAACTTTATTTGTAGGTGACAGTCAAATGTGCCTTTCTCCTCCACTTCCTGTTCAACAGGCCACAGCTCAATAGACCTAAATATGTCATAACATTGAATACTAACCATCATGGAATAGGCAATCCACTACATCGTATGCTCCTTTCATAACAGCTAAACACAAGGGGGTTCTGTTGTTGATGTCTTTGGCTGATATCTCAGCACCTGCCATTAGCTGTGAAGGAAGAAAACCCTTGCTTAGTTGAATAAAATGGGTAAAGTAAGCTGAAAACCCTAATCTTATGGGACTGTTTATTTTTTGCCAGGAAGGGAGTTTATGCTGTGATGTTTCTTACCAAAAGCTGGCATATTTTCTCAGTTGTTGGGTGGTCTGTCTGAACCGCAACATGAAGGGGAGAGACTTTTTCTTTTCCTTTGAAGTTAACATCGACACGAGGGTCCACTAGCAATTCCTTTGCAAAGAAAATAATATTATTAAAAAAATAGTATTAATAAATAAGAAAGTAGTATTAAAAAGAAAAATGGATCCAGTGAAACATTTTATTTTGTTCACTTTGGAATAATAAAGTATGAATTATGACCTAATGAAATACAAAAATATACTCTCTTATAACCCCCACCCTCCCCTCCCCTAAGTCTAGGAATCCTTCAAGAATACCTTTAGTAATTCAACATTTCCAGTTCTTACGGCACAATGGATTGGCGTGTCCTGCTTGTAATCAAGGACATAAACCTTGGCCCTGTGGTCAAGGAGGAACTTTGTAGCTTCCAGCTGCTGTCCAAGTATAGCACAGTGCAGAGGTGTTTGTCCATAACCATCTTTACCGTTCACATCTTAAAAAAAGTTATCAAAAATGAATAATAAGGATAAATATTATAGTATACATGTCTTACTCCTCCCATTTCATTACAGTGTAAAGAGGCTGGGACTAAGGGGAGAGAGAGGAAGATTAGGGGGGGGGGGGGGTGCTGGGATATGGGACCACAGTGTGTAAATCACATATAGTTTAAATCACCTGCGCCACTGTCATATAGCTCTTCTATTTTCTCCATGTTACCAACATATGATGCGTGGTGTAGAGAGTCACCATATCTGTCTTGAGTTGTGGATGATAACTGCTCCTATGAGATGTTATGAAAATATCTTAGTAACTCATGTAATTTTTTTAACGAAAATACAAAATAATGCTAGACTGTATTTTTATGTTCTCACAAAAAAAATCTTTATTATAATTGAATCATATTTCTAGAAAGCATCCATGCCTCTTCCATAATATGCCCAGTCAAAATTACAATGGCCAGGCATAATTTATTGGCATCTAATGTCTGCCCAAATGCTTCGAATTAAGGCAGACTAGAGTGCAAATAATATAACTGTGAAATAAATAACTAGCTAACTAATTACTAACCTTGGGTTTTGCCTAAGTCTAATTAGTTAAAATAGGCAAACCATGACGGGTAAACTAGTGTACGTGCTACTCAAGGGCGCCTGTTTTTAAATATTTTCAAACACACTTACAAAAACTGAAACAAGATTTTGTTGTACATGCTTTTCCTTCGTATAATTTGACGTTTGCATTTTCGTATCTATTCATTTGCGTGTTGAGTTGTTACTCTAGTAAACGTCTGTGCCCTTGTCATGCCTCACTGAATTCCTATGTCTTGTCTAATTAAGCGTTAACTATCTACTATTTCATCCTAACTATTTCACGGGTATATTATTTGCCCCCTATTTGACCATATTGACTGATCATAATGCGTGTCTGGCCATTGAGCAGCCATTCAATGTCACAATGTCCAATCATCACTAAGAGAAAAAACATTTACCCCCCCCTCCCCCCCCCCCACCTCAATACAGTATACAAAAGAAAGATTGTGCAAATTATATGCATGTCGCAAGTCAATCTCCTTGAACCTCTAAGTATAATAAGTATGACTTCCTTGGGTACCAGACTAACTAGGAAGACCTTGACCACCTGCTCTACCCACCCCAACAATTCCCAATTCCTCTAAGTTTGGTTATAAATTTCTTAAAATACCCCTCCCCCCCTCCCCCCCCCCCCCCCCCCCCCCCCCCCCCCTCGTCATCTCACCCATCAATGAGCAAGTTAGATGCATGCACGCATAACAAATCAAAAATAAAGGAGTTTGATAGTGCTCTATAGGACCAATATTAATAGTTCCCTATGCAAATCTGTCCAATAAAGCATGGCTGACATCACTTTTATCTCAAGGACAGATGGTTATCAACTATTACTCGTTTGGAAACCATTTCGCCGGCTTTTACACGTTTATCCTGTAAGTCAAACACTAACCAAAGGTTAATGAACTTGTCATGCTTCAGTCTAACACATAATTGAACACAAATATTTACCTGCGATCCAGAAAAGTTACCATCATCAGAGTCACCTTCTTCAACGCTCAAAGAAACAGCATCTTCGTCAAAATTATCGTCAAATTTTTGCAAACCCTCTTCCTTCAGCAAATTATCCAGTTCAACTTCATCAAAGCTTGGGTAGTTTTCCATAGAAGCCAAACTACTTTGCCTAGAAGCATTGAGTTTAGGGACATTTAGGCTGCTCATTTTGACGACTTACGACTTATAAAAAATGTATGGCTGTTTTGAGGCGAATGTTTTTGCAATCTCAAGAGGTACTCTTAATAACAAAACTCATGTTGACATTAAAATGTAGATTATGCACATCGTTGAGAATCCACAGCTACCCCAAGAGCAAAAATTATAAACAGATAAACATTGCGCGCCAAAGACAAATGAGATGAAAAAAATTTCATCGAGTTACTTGAATAAGTTTCAAAAATTTTCCCCTCACTAAAGCCAAAAATGCAGAATTTTTAGGATAACAAAATAAATACAGATGGTTTTAAATTTTAGCTTTGGCGCGAATGCGGGCTCCAGTTAAGTTACAGTGGTTTTGCAAATAAAACATGCTTGGATGTTCGAATGCAGTACTCTAAAACCATTATAGAAGATAAAATGTGATTGGTTGCTTTAGAAATTCTTTTATCAAGCAACCAATCAGATGAGATTTTAGTTGAGTTTTTATAACGACATGGAATGAAGTTGTTTGGTTCGACTGCCGTTGTTTTGAGTCGATGGAGGGAAAATTTCTCGACTTTTTTAGTTGGATAATTTCACCATTTTATCCATGACAACCGGAATTTTAAGGTGGAAACCATGGACGAGGATGAAGCTAAAACCATAGCCAGTGACTGGATTCGTCGAATAGAAGCTTCATTACTGGCAAAGGTCTCTGACAAACATGACAACACAATTCCTGAAGACCATATTTATCACCGTCATCATCAAGATTGCTCCGTCAGCAATAGTTTTAGCCATGATGATCTTGAAAGAAAACACCTAGATCTTGAGAAAACGAGCTCAGATGAAAAAATATATCATGAGGCAACTGGATTGCCGAGTGAGAAAGAGTTGTTTTGTCAAGAAGTAGACATTTCTACAATCAAAAATCCTTGCGAATCTTCTTCCATATCTCCTGGAATTACTAGTAATAATGCTTCTGGCAGTCCTAGGATTGACCTTGAAGATCTAAGGAAGAAACGCCATGTTCGGTTTGAGAATTTAAGCGACTGTGCAGCAAAATCCAGTGACGAAAACTCTAAATGTTTCAGCCCAGAAGAGCTTGAACAAGACAAAATGCTGCAGTATGAAGCTAGTTCTTTTGGAATGGAAGAAAATTCCTTGAGAGAGAGACAGTGGAACTCCAAGCCTCGTAGTTATGGAGGTACTAGGGCTATCAGTGATGAAGATGACAAGTTGAGACTAGAATTATGGGGCCTAAGAGGTGCTGTAGAGTCAGGACAGCTTGACATAAATTCCTACCTTGGACCTATGTACTCTGGGAGTAAAAACTTAGGTCACTGTTCTGAAAATGGGCTTAAAGAAGAGTCACGTTCTGGTAACGTTGAAACTTTTGATAATTCTTCTGTAAGTCAAGAGTGTTTCTCAATTAGAGATACTAACTTCAACCTGGAAAAAAAGCATCAAAATCAAACCAAAACACCTGCGTCGTATATGACAGAAGAAAATAATTCCTGGAAAGATGAGAATAAGTCACCAAATAAAGTCCTGGCTGGGAAATCCAGTCCTGTTTCTAGGGGTGATATCAATGGAATAGAGAGTAATTGCCATGGTGATGGTAATACTAAAGAGGATTTCACAAGGTTCAGTTTCACAAAGTCTGGTGAGTCTAGCCACACTGGCAAGGGAGCAGCACCCTGGCCGCAGATTGAGGGCAAGCTGTACAACGGATTTGAAACCTCTGATTCAGAAAGTAGCTTAAGTGTGCCGAGTGTACGTCATGGAAACAAATCCAAAAATTTCCATGACAAATCTGATTTTACAGAACCCAACAAGGTCAAACCATTAAAATCAGGCAAGGGAAAACAAAAGATTCTTGATGAACTAACAACATTCTTAGATTCTGAGAGAAATAGCAAAAAATCTGCTAAAGAAAGTGCGCGAAAGACACACAAGCTTTCTGAGGAGACAAAACGTGTGAGGAGCCCGGTTCTTTATGGAGATACCTCAATGAATTCAGTATCATTTTCTAATGAGCCTGCTTGTTCGATAAAGCCTGACTTGTTGCCTAATCCTGAAGCTAAGGCTTCGAAAATTACAAGCGAAGGTTATTCTATGTCTTCTGATTCACAATATCAAGAAGTTGATTCACAACACAAGACATCTAAATCAACATATGGAAACTTGGAATTGTTGTCATCCGTACTTGCAAAAGAGGATTGCAGTGTAGGTTCAAGAGGAGAAGAAAGGTCTGCCTCTAGTGGAACACAGATGGCTAAAGTATGCAAAACATGCCAAGAAGTGAATAGCAAGGCAGCGAATTGGTGTATCGAGTGCGGTACAGCACTGATTAAAGTGGAACCTGTGGTTTTGACCACAGAGCAGCAGAGTAAATACGAAATGCAATGTCAGGAGACAAAGACCCTTATTGCTGAAGCACTGAATTCCAACAAGCCATTAAAAAACGGATCAAAAACCATGAGTAAAACAGAGAGAGATTTATATAAGGATGTCTTGAACTTATCAATGGAAGTTGAAAAGAATTCTGGTTTTAGTAACGAATCACTTCAAAGTAATTTGTCTAATTATAAACGTCGCTGGCAAAAATCAAGTATAGCTTGGAGTTCGTTTGAACCCCAGGAACTTTCGAAGCCTCCATCAGTTGTGAAAACAAACGGCAAGGAAAAAGAAATGGGAGCAAACAAAAACAGAAGTGGAAATAACGTCAGGAGTCGATCATCCAGTGACCTCTTGGCTACTGAGGGAACTCATAGAAAACATGGGAACAAAAATGGGCATTCTAAACCAGGGGGACGACGCAGAACAACCAGTGCTAATTATTACTCTGCTGATGACTACGATTCAAAAAGCCACATGCCAATCAATTTTGAATTGTCCAATCAGGAAAGGACTCATAAAGACAAGCTATTGAGTAAGCCAAGACCTGTCAGTGCTAAATTAAATAACAAAAGTCAGCTAACAAAGCCGCAGAAAAAGAGACCATCAAGTGCGAAACCAAGAACCTCTTCTCAGTCCTCAAGCCCGGATCTTTTGTATCCTGAAAAGGGGGAAAAACTGGATGGAAGGGAAAGAAAAAATGACGGCGTACATGTACAGGTTCCACATCTTAATCTAGACGGTAAGAGTATCTAATCTACAGTAAAGTGGCGATTGTATTCTTGTTGTTTCTTTATTCGTTGCCTGATGTTAGACAGTTTGTTAAGCCATAATTTATGATATTGATGGTTTTCAACCATTCCCAAGAGAATTAAATAACAAAGGACACAGCGGCCATGTTGGAGGATATACATGTAACAAAAGAATTCATTGACAATTCTTTTGTTAAGTTCCTCCAACATGGCCGCTGTGAAAACCATCAATATTTATATATGCTTATCTATTTATTTTTTTATTAATTGGCCTAATCCATTGAATGATTAATTTTTGTTTTATTACAGATATAGGAAGCTATGACAGGATCTTGACACTGGTATGTTCCACCAATATTAATTTGATTGATTAATTAATGCATGTATATCAAACATAACGACTGGCCAAGGACAATGTCTGGCTGATATGGGCAACTGTCTGGCCAAAAAAGTCTTAGGTTGATCCTCTATTTAGCTTCAACACATACGATGACAGGTCACGTGTTGATTAGTGTAGTATCATTGATATAGGTGTTCATCTTGTTTAGAGCAGCTATTTTAGCCCTAAATAGACCTTATTTGTGGTGTGACAATGTTTTCCCAATTGAACGTTACAAACCTCTAGAGGAATGAACAGCTTCGGGATACTCATGAATTTTGAAGAGTAAAGGCAAAAGAAAATGAATTCCTCTGGAGGTTTGTTACAGGAAAACATTGTCACACCACAACTAAGGTGTATTTGAAATATTTCAAATGTGGACATCTGAGAGCCAAATTTTTAGTTGGGACTATAGTAAATGACAATTGAGGACAAACATACAGTACAAGTTTGCGGTGCCAATTAAAGAACATGCTTTTATGTCTGGTGTTCAAAACTAGATGCAAATGACATATTACAGGACACATGTATGTTGAGAGCCATGGCTTTTGAAATATTAAGTCATATTTTCTTGTCTGATTTTTTTTTTTCCTATTTGAAAATGCTGGCCCAGAAAGTGTACACATAACTGTGGGAGTGTCTACTTTACCAAATTATTATGTGTAATAATCGTTATAAAATAATATTACATAAAGGCAGCTTTTTGACTTTTTTTCCATTCATTTTCTAGATTCGTTCTCAGCGTGACTGTGAGCCGGTTCCCTATCTCTACCTGCCTGAGGAGCTCATTCTTCAGATCTTCTCCTATCTACCAATGAAAGACAAGGTGTCGTGTGCTCAAGTTTGTTGGCAGTTTTACAGAATAGCAATGGACGAATCTCTCTGTAAGTTAAGAACCTGTTGAAAAATTATAAAAACACAGGGTTAGAAAGGGTGGAATCAGTTAAAATTAATGTTCTCCTATTTTGTTTATCACTGGGAGTCCTTCAAGTGTGCATTTGTCACTTATTTCTTAAAAAAGGGTGGTGTAGCTGAAGTAGTTTACCCTCGCACCCCTGTGGTCTCAGGTTTGATTTCTAATTTTGTCATCACATGTGAGTAGCATTTGTCACCCAAAAGGTCTCTCCCTTGATTCAAGAGTTTTTTTCGGGTTTCTTTGGGTTTTTAGTAGTTTCTCTCTCTCCTTAAAACCCATTATTGCATTTTCATTGAACTACACTTACATATATCTTTCCTTAAATAGGGAGAACCATAGTTATTCGCAAGAACAAAAACATCAACGATGGTTGGTTGGAGAGCATTGGTGATCGTCACCCCACAAGTCTGACAATTTCTCAATGTTCTGGTAATAAAGTTACTTCAAATGGATTGAGGAGTTTTTTTAGAAAGTGTAGTAGAACTTTAGAGGTAAGAGTGACCATAGTTTTCATTGCTGATATATTTGTTGCTGATAAATTTGTTGCAACTTTGTCATGATTACATATAAAGTTAAACTAATATGGGCGGCATGAGCTGCTACAGTATGGCGCTGTTGTTCACCACTGTGTAGTTCATGCCTAGGGTACAGTTCGTTGTGGATTTGGTTCTCGACGAAACCACATACATGTGAGTTGAGTTTGTTTGAAGTGTTGTTCTCTCCCTTACCACAAGGGTATTTTCTCTGGTTTTCCTCCCTCTGTAAAAAATCAAATTTTGAGTTGCATGACGAGCTACACGGCTTAGTTACCGGCGTGAAGCAGCACTTTCAAAGTGCTTGTCTCAGATTTCATTTCTATTCATTGCATAGGGAATACTTGCGTAATGCATGTCATCGTACGGATTAACACAGCATGAGCACATAGCATGCCACTATCAATGGACGACACATTACATCACTGAAACAATATTTACGTCGTTATAAGATATCATGTGACTCTTCTGTGGCGCTTTATTTGAAAGGGTCACTGAGAACGTTTCGATGAACTATTGCCCAAGATCAAAGGATGTCAGGTTTTTCTTACACATTATCACTGCCTATCTAACCCTTTTGCTGTTATTATATGTATGTGATGTGCGTTTATTGTCTTTGTATTAGATCTGTAGGCAGCATTTATGCTTAGGTACTTGTATACCTGTATAATTTGCATGCTTACATAGGTCACTGTCCGTGTTATGTATTAGATCTGTAGGCAGCATTTATGCTTAGGTACTTGCATACCTGTATAATTTGCATGCTTACTTAGGTCACTGTCCGTGTTATGTATTAGATCTGTAGGCAGCATTTATGCTTAGGTACTCGTATACCTGTATAATTTGCATGCTCACTTAGATCACTGTGTTTTGTGATAGATCTGTAGGCAGCATTTATACTTAGGTACTCACATACCTGTATAATTTGCATGCTTGCTTAGATCACTGTGTTTTGTAATAGATCTGTAGGCAGCATTTATACTTAGGTACTCGTATACCTGTATAATTTGCATGCTCACTTAGATCACTGTGTTTTGTGATAGATCTGTAGGCACATTTATACTTAGGTACTCGTATACCTGTATAATGTGTATGCTTACTTAGATCACTGTGTTTTGTGATAGATGTGACTCTGTTTCTGTTTTGTACATAATACATCTGTTCTTAGCTTGTGTTGCTGGTGGTGTTCTATTGGGAGCAGGTTAAAGGTATATATTTTCATAAATGTTTATTTCAATCGAATTGTTTCATTGGCATTTTTAATGCTACAGGTAATAAGTGATTATATGACAAGTATATTATGTTTTGGGTGTCTTATTGGGACTTTCATAGCCGAGCGACATGGTTTATAACTCTAAATAGATCGAGTGTAGGCATATTTACAGATGCGTGATGTTTTTGCCTGGCATTCGTCATCTTGACATCACGGAAATCGGATTAACTATTATCTGTAGCAACCAAGACTACATGCTGTTTACCGTAAAATGGGCTCTCTAGCTCGTCATGGTGTTGTGTGTTGTAAAGATAAAATTTAGTGATGGTGAGTGTGGAGTGGACCATAACGAACAGCCCCATATATACAGGAGTGACGAATATAAAACATAAACTAGCTTAAGTCTTTCTATATATGAGCATAACCATGAAAATAGTGGTAAGATTTTTTATGACAAAAATTCTACACTAGCCAGCAAAGTAAGCTAAAGGTGAAGTTTAAACCATGTTTTCTGTCTTTCCAGGAGTTGGACTTCAGTGGCTGTAGTGGTGGAGAACTCACTGGTGAGTCTATTCTTCTTCACGTTGCTGCTCGTTGTTCTGGTGTAGTGTCAGTAGATGTAAGCTGGACAAATGTTAGTGACAATGGTGTGGAAGCTCTAACAGAAAACCTTACCAGGTAATTCATCTTCAGAGAAATTTTAATAATAATAATAATAATAATAATAATAATAATAGCTTTATTAACGTGTCTTTCGTTCTAGCTTACAATTAAGAAGCTAATTATTGGAGACACCTATCTAACCCAAATATATTCCCTTAAAATCCATTGTTAATTATTAGTAACTGTTATTTCCTATTTACATTCCCATCCCAACACCATCTATCCCCCCCCCCCACCCCCCACTCTACCCCCTCCACTCCCACATCCCTAGTGCGACTGTTATGTTATATATAAATTATGTGTAGATAATGAAATAATAGCTGAGTACCACAGGTTTGCACTCCCGCAAAATCAGACATGAAATGAGCTTGTAGTTAGCTTGTCATGACATTTGTCTCAATGATTTTTTAAAGATTTAAGTTGAGAGTAAGGTGTTTAACTAACAAACTAGAGCCTTAATTCTTTAGTTACTGTTATAGTAATGTTGTCAATTATTAATTTTCCTCTTTGACCTCATATCAGACTTGAATGCTTGTGCTTGAATGGCTGTCAGGCCATCACAGACAAGACACTGACATGTGTAGCAGATAAACATGGAGAAAGGTAAGATATATGTAAGGACTAAGGTTTTTTAAAAAGGGGCTTATATTCCAAATTTCAAAGCACATTGGTTGCAAGTAAACTTTTTCACACATTGTTTTTAAAAGTTTTTTTCTAGATGTTTGACATAATTTATGATTATAATAATATTATTATTGTATATTTTTAGCCTTAGAATTTTTGAAGTGTTTGGATGTTTCAACATCACACCAGCAAGTCTCCAAGTATTTGCCAACAAGTGTGTTCATCTACAGACTTTGAATATTGGCCAGTGTCATAAGGTATAAACATGTACTTGTAGCAAAGGTGAATGGGGAGAGATACAAGGGATGTTGTAGACTTGTGACCTCTGTAGTTATAATAAACTAACTCACTGGGAAATACTTGCTAAATAAAAAATAAAGAAATATTTCTATTTAAGTGTCTAGTTCTAGCGCTTTTGCACTAATTGGGGACATATTTTGCTCACACGTACTACCACTACATTAAATATTCTATGCACACAATGCTCAACTCACATGTTGATTTTTATGGAGGGAGGAAACCAGAGAACCTGGAGAAAACCCTCATAATATAGGAGAGAACAACACATCAAACAAACTCATTCAACAAGGCTAATTCACTTGTCAAAAGTTTAGTGAGGGGAATTGTGAAGAATGTCTTAGACAAATGCTGAGGGGAAAGTTGGCTATTATGTTAGTGCTATTTGGAGATAGTAAACAACGTGCATCTGTTGACCCATTGGTATCTTTTCTGCTAATATCAGTTGTTTAACAAAGTGTTTTCTGGTTATTTTACAGATGACTGATAGTGCTATAGGGAAACTTGTGTCTCATTTGCCTGAACTGGAAAACCTGGATCTACGTGGCTGCAAGCAGGTATCTCTAAAATCCATTGACACTTTATTAACTAAATATAGCAAGTCTGTCTAAAAGTGGCTGCCAGTGCATACATCAATAGCAAACTTAATGAGCACAGTCTTCCCCTAACCCCACCCCAACTTAGGAATCTCAAACACTTGTTTAACTTTTCTCAAACAGAATTTCTAAAGTCGTTTGCTCAACCAGAGTTTTTCTCCTTCTACAGGCTCGTGATTCTGCAGTGAAGAAGATAGTTCGTCACTGTCCTCTCCTAACATCTCTAGTCCTTGCCAACTGCCCTCTGATCACAGATGTTGCTTTAACGGAAATATCTACAAATTTGCCTGCAATCAAGTAAGTATGAAGAAAAATAGAGAATATTTTTGGCATTTTTCCCCACTGAAAGAGGTGCTTTGTCTGTTCAAACTGCCCTCCAATTTAAAATGTCAGAAATTTGTATAAAATTTACGTACACATAGATGATATATATATATGTAATTCGCTAGAATATAACTTCTTTGTTTAGCAGCTGTGCATTACTGTCAGGTCATCTTTCTTGCATATTTTTTCAGGTGTTTAGATATTTGTGGCTGTGCTAACATCACAGATGCTGGGGTCCGTGCTCTTGCCCGGTGCTGTAACAAACTCGAGCTTTTGGACCTCAGCTCAACTGGTAATTCTGTTACAAGTAAAAGGTAAGGAATTGTGATTTCTTATAGATACTGTATTTTATCTTTGTGTGGCGTATGCGGCCAGCGCATCATCTTTCACCTCTGTGAGTCCAACGGGTCAGGTTGCTGGTTTGAGGCCTGCGGTCGCCACATGTAAATTGAGTTTGTTTGATGTGTTGTTCTCTCCTGTGCTACAAGGGTTTTCCCCGGGTTCTCCGGTTTCCTCCCTCTGTAAAAATCGACATGTGAGTTGAGCGTTGTGTGCATAGAATATTAAATGTAGTGATAGTGAGTGGGAGCGAAAAGTGTCCCCAATTAGTGCAAAAGTGCTAAAAAGACTAGACACCTAAATAAAGTGATTTGTTTATTTATTTTATTTATTTATTATAAGGAGTCTGTTGCAAGCTCATCTTTGTTGGTTTTCTTCTTTGCATAGTATTGTATCCCTTGGTAACTACTGTAGCCAGAGTCTACAAGTACTCAAGCTTAGCTTCTGTGCAGATGTAAACATTCGTGCTGTAAACCAGCTTGCAAAGAACTGCAAAAAGTAAGTTAAATTAATACTATATATCATTGAAAACATAACGATGTTCAATACTATCCCTACATGTATTTTCTACATATGAAATAATAAAACTTGAAAAAACTTGAAAAAAAAATCGAAAAACTGTGAGCACCTAGAAATATTTCAAGAATGTTTCTTAACAAATCAGAAGTGTTATTGCTATCTTTCCGTTATCTTGTGGTTAGAAAGTCAATTCTGATTGGCTAAAGAACAATAGAACATTCTTGGAATATTTTTAGGTGCCCACTGTATTTCGGTTAGCACCGTATCTAAATCTCAAGGTAAAAAATACATTGAGTGACCTCAAACCGATGGTTTCAAGTTGAGGTTTAACTTGATGTTTTTATAAAATTATTGTTATTATTTAACCCGGGGGGGGGGGGGGGTACTCCCCTATATTTGCTATACGGGTATGTGCCGCCCTATAGGGTATGGTTTTTCGGCTTCTGGGTCTGGGGTAGGGTATCATTTTTTGACATTTTGTCTGGGATAGGGTATCATTTTAGTCTGGGATAGGGTTAACGATTTGGTCGTTTTTGTCTGGCAAATAGGCTACGCTTTCTGCCGACCAAAAACAATGAAAAATGTTAGTAAATATTGATTACAATCGATTGTAAAACCGTATTTTCTGTCTCTTAGTCTGGGATAGGGTGTACAATTCTTAGTTTTAGTCTGGGGTAGGGTATGTAAAATCAAAATTTTAGGTCTGGGATAGGGTCAGGGTTTCGAGGTCCTGGCAGCACACCTCTACCAAAGTTGGGGTGGTAGTACCCCCCCCCCCCCCCCGGGTTATTTAAGTACCATCTCCACTTAGAACCATTGTTTCATGGTCACTCAAGTGAATTTGGTTACTTTAACTTCCTTTGATTTGGTTCACTACAGGTTAAGATTGCTACACTTGTATGGATGTAAGAGGATAAAAGAACATGACAAACTCAAGAATATCAACCCACTACTAGTGATTGAGAAGTAGATTCTATGGTTAAGTGGTACTAGTCTGATATTTTCTTTATAAATGAAAAAATAAATAAACCTTTCAGTTTGGTGAACAAGGTGCATTGTTGTTCACCTTGGGTACAAATATAACTATATGACCCCTTGCACTAAGTACCGAGAGGAATTGTTCTGGGGGACAAAACAATGGATGTTTTTTGCATAAGAAAAGACAGCCTATTGTTTTGTATTGTCTCTAGGTAATCAATGCAAGGGGTCCATTAGCCTCCTTTGCAGCCGCTCTTAGAGTCGTCACGACCCTAAAAACGGCTGCAACGGAGACTAGGGGTCCATAAGACATGGTGAACAAAAGTTGTTCGTACCCAAGCTAGACCACAATGCACCATGTAAACTTGCTATCTCGGAACAGAAGAAGTTACATGTTTGTTAGCATTGGAAGAGAAATGTAAGGGTGTCGTTTGTGCTCCAAAATATATGTAATGGAGGGACATACAGAAGGGACAAATGATTGCCATATGCCATGTACATGTAAGAAAACAATCAATTTCTTTGTCCTTTTTTTTTTTTTCAGTTTCCACAGTTCTCAGCAATTCAGAAATTGGGCATATGTCTATGCTCTTCCTTGCCTTGGGATTAATTTCTTCATAGTGTTATTTTAAGAACTTTCTACTAAATTAAATCCATAATGGTCAATATCTTTAATCACTAAAGGTGACATCCCCCCACTCCCCCCACCCCCATCCCCCCCCCCCCCCCACGCAAGGCTAACAGGTCGATATTATATGAAATTACACTTTCCCAAAGTCACTTGAGTTACCACAAAACAATGGCTGCAAGTTTAGAATGGACTTAGTAAATTAAGTAAATATTGAACAGATCAAGTCCAAACTCAACTTGAAGCTATTGTTTTATGTTCGCTTTAAAAACTAATTCGGGAAAGCTATATTAACAGCAGCAATTTGGAGGTCAATTCGAAGAACTTCAATTGCCCTATTTCATAATGATGTCACATCAAAACAAACTATCGTTTAAACGCTAGGGATCATGGTCGCTGGAGGGGGATGGTATGATAACAACACATCTTAAATCACAATGAAATTTGGTCTATGAGCTGGTGAAGGCAAGAACAACTAAATATTACGTACTAAATACCTCGAAAGAAGAGAATTAAGCTTACATTTAGCCTAAATCTCTATCATTTTAGCTGATGTTAACAAACTGTGACGTCTTTATGAAATAAGGCAATTCTCATGAGAGTAAAATTCTATTGTATTTTTTCCTAAATTGAGCTGTTCTGTAAATTGTTGCAAAGGGTGTATAGAGGACTAATGTCGAATGCATCTCTTCCAGTGCGAACAAAAGGACAAAAGGTTTAGCCTTCCATGTTGGTTGCCACGACTAAAGACCACGACTTTTGTTTCACTCAACCAAAATGGCGGGTTTGACGTCAAACCGCCAAAAATACCAACCATACAGGTTGCAGGACCTAAAATAAAACAATAAAGGGAACATTATGTCTTTAATCATTGGCAAAATATGCCAAAACTTTAAATTAAACTACCAATTAATGAGTTTTACGGCCGCCATGTTGTGAGGCCAAGTAATAGAATTTTTTTCCTTTGGGAAAATTTTTTTTTTTTTTTTTGCAAAAACGACATGGTCGTCGTAAAACCCTTCTGTATATATATATACATACATATATAGCATGTGTATTTTATTGAGTCGTCTTAATTTTATTTTAAATTTTGTTGAATACTTTTATGAAAAGTAAAATAGGTTTCTTTTTAATTTTTTTGTTTTTTTGTTGTTTTTTTGTTTTGCGTCTTACAATTTTTTTTCCCGCCCATATGGCATTGTCTGGTGAAGAAATTGCGTTGACTTTGATACTTTTCTCTAGAGCTCTTAAGAAAAGTATGTTTTTTAGTTGGGGTGGATGGGGGGGGGGGGGGGGAGGAGAGACGAACCTCTCTCTTTTTAAGGTTTACTGCGAATCCTCCAACCCTCCATAAAAAACGTGGGATTCTACCAGCTCACTAGATACACTGTGCTGACGAGGCCCAATACAGGCCGAAACAGCTGTCCACGGTTTCTAGTTGAGCTGGCGCAGTTACGCGACTTGAAGTTGTGAAAGGCCCATTGGCCCTCATCTTCAGTCGTATTCAGTCGCTCGTATTTTACCTATTACGCATGTTCTTATATGATGTCCGAGCCAATCCCACACGGCTTACAGCCTCATCTATCATAAAAAACGTATATTCCCTAGCGAACATTTCAATTTCCATTTAACCAAAGCTAAATGTTTTAATGCATTTATCAATGCTTTTTGGGGCAGTAATGATAAGGTAAATTTTACACCTTGAAAAGATGAAAAAACTTACTGACGTTTCGGACGCTAGTCCTTCGTCGGAGTAAAAGAGAAAGCGCTCTCTTTTAATCCGACGAAGGACTAGCGTCCGAAACGTCAGTAAGTTTTTTCATCTTTTCACGGTGTAAAATTTACCCTTTTATCATTACTATTCCATTGGAAACACCGACGTAGCTCACACTAGTTTTCAGCTAGTTATATCATGCTTTTTGGGGCTTGATCTCTGTATCATTCTTAGTCTTGCGAGATATCAATTTGTAAAATCGAGGCTCCCGGGAAAAACTACCAAATTCTTATCAAATCTCGAGGGATTGATGACAAAAAAGAAAGAATAGAGAAAGAAAGATTCATTATGTGTCGTTCTTGGCTTATCTTTCACTAATTATTTTCTTTTCGTACACTACTTTTATCTTCGATTGTCGCCATTGGTGATTTCCAAGTTTGGTGGTACTCCAAGTTTAATTACAATTCAATATTCTCATTAAGGCACTAGAGAAGCTGTGAGCGAGATTACTCCAAATCCATCCAATTGTCTTTTCACATTATCATTGTAAATACCGTATGAGACGCGAGGATCATCTCTTGCGAGCGTGTTTACTGTAAATGTTCATGACGCATCTGAACATGGCCAGTATAGGTCCAGTTTTCGTATCGTTACTACACTTTTTGGCGTTCAAAAGTTTATCTTTGTCGCATGCGATGCAAGTCCCATCTAAGCTTTACATTGGTAAGTGAAAACTGTTTAAACGTTTAGTGCACTGCGTTTCTTTTTGCATATCTTTTTCAAATTTTTTGAAACGAATTTTTAGTCTCTCAAATGTATTAGATTTAAAAATCAAAGTCTTCATTTACATTTTATTTATGAGTAAAAAAAATGGTGTTAACATTCGGCGAAAACTTCGTGAGCGAATTTTTTTAGAGATTTCATATGTTTTGAGAATATTTTGAAAACAATTTCGACAATATTCCCAAGAAGCAATTAACAGGACAGTTCATAGGATGTCATACTGTTTTTCGAATTACAGTTTTGTACTTATTGCAACATCTTTTGAGCTTGTAAGTGTGCTGCATATCTCAAATCAAACAACTGAATCTCCTTATCAGCACGGCAGCATAATATCAAAATAATCTTTTTTTGAAAGGGATGGGGGACCCATCTCTTCCAAGAGATTGACAATCAAATCGGTATACGTTTGTTGGAAATAGTACAAAATGTTACTGTAATAAATTCAAATTATTGCTCGTTAAATTTCTACCTCGAATATAATTCTAACAGCAAATTAAGAAATTTTAAGACGAATGAAAACTTGCAAAGAAGCTACTCATTAATATTGTAGTTTTGAACTACTTATTTATAGACTAGTGTAGATGTAAAAAAAAATTCAAAATTAACTGACATCAGTTAAGCAAAAAAAAAAAACAATTCTGTAAATATTAATAAAACAATTAAGGCCCCGTTTACATGAAGCCGGATATTTTCGTAAACGCATATAGTTTTATCCGTTTAGGCCTACGTTTACACGGAGACGGTCTGTAGCCGGATATTTTCGTAAACGCTGACGTCACTAAACAAAGGAGATCGCAGGCTCAGGAACTATGCGCATGCTCATTTAGCTCCTATGAGCGTTTTCGAGTCAATGGAGCGTTTTCGCGAAAACGATGAGCGTTTAAAGGGGTTAACACGAAGCCGCATGTAAACGCACATTTTTTACCCGGATAAAAAAATATCCGGCTTCATGTAAACGGGGCCTAAGAAACGCATTAATTTCTTGCTGGAAGACATCCGTGAATATCTTAGTATTTATCGGTACCATTAAGACTATTAAGTACTAAAGTTCATACCGATCATACCATATATCCGTGATAACGTTAACTGACAAAATTGTACAAATTCGTGCAAAGTTTTGCAAGTTTACGGTCTTGAGTGCAAGCCATACATTAGTGAAAAACTTTGTAACAAATTGCACAAATCGTAGTAAGCTCAGTAGATCTCTGTGTTTCCATAGACCTACAAAACTCAGTGCACTAATTTGTACGATTTTGTTAGTTAACTTTTTCACGGACATATCATATTCACTCTATTGAAGTCTACTGAACTTACAAATTTGTGCAAATATTGTGCCATTTCTTAAGGCCGGTTTAGGCGGTATGATTTTCGCCTGAAACTATCGTATACCGACACGCTTGCGTCTGTCGTAGGCGAGTTGTAGGCTTGATTTACACGCTACGACTCGAGTTGTAGGATGGCGCGAGCGTGTTGTATACGATAGTTGTAGGCGAAAATCGTACCGTCTAAACCGGCCTTTACAAAGTTTTTTTTATGAATACTGTATATGGTATGCACTCGAACGCCTTTAGATTAAATCTGTATTATTTCTATCATCATGATTATTTCTATTGTTAATCAGGAGCGATTTTCCCCACCCTTCAAGCAGACTACGAAGAGGCTTTTCTGTTTGCACTCGATGAAGTGAATAGGAATTCTTCTATTTTACCGGGCACGGAGCTCGTACCGCTCATCAATAAGACTGATGCTTACAGTACCTTTGATAATATACGAACAGGTTCGTCAAAGTCAGTCAGTATGTACATGCTAATTGTATAATTTTCTCTAGCGTTACCGTTAAAGATGGACACAATGCTAAGGTTAAGGGAATGGCAGGTGGTCGGAAGCATTACGCCTAACCTAGTAAAAGGCTTATATAAAGGAATAATACTCAAGAGAATGACAAGTGATCTGAAATGGAAAAACATTACACCCAAAGTAAAAGGGCTATTAAAGATATAAAACTCAATGGAATGACGTGGTCTGTAATGGGAAAACCGCCCAATTGCAAAGTAAAAGTCCATAAAATATGTCAGTAATACTCAAGGGAATGATAGGTGGTCTGAAATGGGAAAACATTACGCCCAAACACTTAAAATAAACTGGGGGCCTATGAAAGAAATAATACTCAAGGGAATGACATGCGGACTGGAATTGAAAACAAATCACACATTTCGCACAAAGTAAAACTGATGGGTATTATTAGTACCACCAACATCTGTCTGTATAAAACAAGCTTCCATGCGTGTTCTGAGTATATTAATAACTAACCTTTTGCTATGTTGTATATTTCAGTGCAATATCTTCTCAAGAAAGGCGTGGTGGCTATAATAGGACCGATGACGTCAACAGCGGTCAAGTACACCCAGCCATACTGCGCCGGTTTTCACGTTCCTCAGTTGGCTCCCGTAGCAACTGACCCTACATTCGAGTTCAGTCCCGGGAATTTCCCATTCCTCGTTCGACTCAACCCGAGTGATTCTCTGCAATGTCAGGCATTGGCTGGAATCATCGATTCGTATAACTGGTCGCATTTAGCGCTACTCACTTCAAAGGACGACTACGGTAGGTTGATAGAATTGTTTTATTAAGTAACACCATTGTCAACTTCAATTTATGGTGTTGGTCTGGCAAAATTAATATTTCATTTGGTTGAGCAAAAGTCAGGAATTTTTAAGACTGGTTTAAGCTTGTGGCAACCATATAACTTGATGGTTTTCAACCACTCCCAAGAGAATTAAATAACAAAAGACACGGCGGCCATGTTGGAGGATATGACAAAAGAACTCATTGACAATTTTTTTTTAACTCCTCCAACATGGCCGACGTGAAAACCATCAATAATAAATGAATATCGATTATGGCAAATAGTTTGTTAGATTCAACCAACATTGGGTCTATGATTACAAACTTTCAATACTCCATTTTACAGTTCCGTTCAGTGACCACGAAAAATAGTTCCTAGCCGAGGCTGGAGTTTCCGCGCATGATAAACTGCAGTTTATCAACTACAGCCTCGGTTAGGAACTATTTTTCGTGATCACTGAATGGAACTGTATAATGGAGTATTGGTTAACACACTGAAGGCCACAATAGGCCTAGACCTTTTCCAAATTCGCTTGAGTGATTATGAAACAATGGCTTCAGTTCGAGGATGGACTCGATATGTTCATATATCATTTATTTAATTATTTATCAACTCTATTTATACAGAGGTGCCCAGTTCAGCAAAGCTGGTTTGAATAGGGCTCCGTTTAAATTAATCTAGTCTACTGTATTTGCTGTATAGTATTTCATCATGTCCAACCATTGGAACATTTGAACCATTGTTTCGTGGCTATACTCAAGCAAAATCGGTAAAGGGGTATTGGAATATTTTTAAGTGTTTCTAATGAATGCTGTTCATTTTGGATGATTTGAAGGTATCAATGGCTTGTTGGCTTTGAAAGACATAGCCAATCAAAAAGGCTGGAAGATTCACGCCAACGAACATTTTGACACAATTACTAACTACAGCGCGCTGGACATCAAACTTCAATTACGTGCCATTCAAAAGAGTAAAGCAAGGTTAGTGGTGTTGAATACAAGCACGAGGTACACTTTAGTCATACTGAAGCAAGCTGCTGAAATGGGAATGCTGAAGAGTTGGATTTGGATTGTCACCGATGGTTCTACAAATGCGGTGAGAATTAATTGACACATTGTCAACCAACTGGGGTTTTTTTCCATTACAGACCACGTGTAATTCCCAAGAGCATTATCTCAAATCCTTTGTTTGACGATTGCGCATGAGAAATGGATTCATATCAAACAAAGAACTCAAGACACGTGATCTGAAAAGGGAAATGTTATGCTTAACGAGGATGTTGCAATATTATTCTATTTTTAGTTAGGGCTCCTGTTGATAGCAGTGAATAATTATGTTTACTGAAATGATCACTGTGCGGATACTCCAACCGGGACCACTTTGATAAACTAGTATCATTAACCAATCATATTACGACATTTAGTTCGATGTTTTTAACCGACCAATCAGATAGCGCATCGATATTATAAGAGCGTGAGAACGTGATAATCTGATTGGCTAACGCTGTTATCAGTTCAATCTCTGTCTAGTTTACTGTTATCTGATTGGTCAGTTTTATTCAAGTGAAAGGATTAACCTTGTTTTAAATACAAGTATCTATTAATCTGTATGATTTTTTGATGTGGTTCATTCTCATCATCGTTACAGGATTGGAGTACTATCCCGGGAGACTTTCCGTTACACGAATACACAGGTGTCATCGGGACGCGCCCTGCATTGGGTCAGGGCAAACTTTATACCGACTTTATAAAGAAGTGGGTGGCTAAAGGCCACACAAAGATAAGTGTAAGTACATTAAGCTGAAACTTCCTTTCTCCATAGCATAAATTTATCTTCAAATTCAATACTTCTTTAGCACAAGGTTGTAACCAGGGGAGGGGGAAAAGGGGGCCAGGGCCACCCTCGTGGCAACAAAATGGCGGCTTTTTAACTACTTTTTTCGATAAAACGTAAAATGTAAGGCCTTTTTTATTTGGCGCTTCGGGGTCGCAAACAAAATAGCGGATTTTTTAATGTGCACCCACCCACTTTGCAAAATCCTGGTTACGTCCTTGAAGCACATTGCTATATATACAATTCCCCTTAAAATCAGCCATCATACGATGAACTGAATATATCGCTGGATATATATCCCATTCCAGACTCCAGGAGGTAAAACCTACGACAGTGTGTTAGCACTAGCTTCATCCCTTGATGCGATGTTAAAGGGTGGCCACAATGTGACGGAGGAAGCCATGGATTTCGATTTTACAAACCAAGCACAAGTAACGCCATGGCAACCTGGTTCCAAGCTCTTGGACTACATCAAAAGGGTAATCAATGAAGCACTAACTAAGGCATTGAATTGTACGTTATTCTTTTAACAGTTTTATAAAATAATATTTAAGATGTAACGCGCGCAAAGATAGTGTATACTTGGGGATGAAATATATAATAATAATATTAATAAGTAAAATTTATATAGCGCCATTTCGCCATGCGCGCTCGTGTTTATGCAGCCTTATCGCGGAAATAGATAGGTGGATTTATTTATTTATTTATCAACAATATTTACAAAGAGGTGCCGGTCCCAATTCAGCAAAGTTGGTTTGAATGGGGCTCTGTTAAAATAAACTTACAGAAAGAAAATAAAGTACAGAATACAAAAATTAAAGTTACAAAGTACTAAGATTAAAACACTTAACATGCAGTATTGCATGGCACACAGGGTTAATTTTTAGCTATATCTAAAATGATAGTGAGATTCCTGTGCATTCTCGTCCTTACACAGGTTCGAATAGATGGAATTATGAGCAATATCGGGTTCACCGCAAGCGGGTCGCCGTTATCTGTAGAATATGACATAGTAAACCAAGGCAGGAACGGATTCGTAAAAGTGAGTACGATGCATACGTATTAACCTTAAAGTGCAAATGAACCCTTCGACAATACTTTCAGTACTGATTCTACATGAAGTAAATAGTTGAATGGTAAAATATTTCTTGATTTGAGTGATGCGTCTCTAAGTTATGAAGGTTTATACTTCCAATATGTTAATAAGTGTGACGTCTACTGAGGCTTAATTAAATATACAAAATTGAACTGGTTCATAGATACATTATTTAAAAAGCATCATTATTTTACTCATGGTTTACATGCAAGCTATTTAAAATTTTTTATTTTCAAAATGGCCAGCATTTACAGTACTAGTTACAACATGTACAAAAACACTCAAATACCTTACCTGACGTCTTCATCATTAACATATTGGAAGTATAAACCTTCATAACTTAGAAACGCATCACTCAAATCAAGAAATATTTTACCAATCAACTATTTACATGCAGAATCAGTACTGAAAGTATTGTCAAAGAGTTCGTTTGCACCTTAAGAGCGAATCTAGCGTGGGCTTGTCCCATTCCATGGACACGTTCATGTCTGAATGTCAATATACAAACCATTCCCTATAACAAAAAGTGTACGTACTAAGCGCAGATCGAAAGGGGATAGGACCTTTGCAGCTAAGCAATCACGTGCTGATTAACTCGCTGAGAGCAAATGAATGAACATCTTGATTCCCATGGGGGAAATATACTGGTGAGCAAACAAACTTTCTACAACCTGTTCCGACGAGAGATCGTAATAAAACTGCATTTCGTAACGCGCTGATTACACATCATTTCATTGAGTTCTTTACAAGTAACTAAAAAGAATCACCAATTTAAAAGAAAAACAAAAATTTTACTCAACAGTAAAAACACGATGAATATGGATATAACTCAAACAATGAAGCTTATTCTCCTGGGAATTGAATGACACGGGCCGGGTCAGAAAGCTAACCCCCCCCCCCCCCCCCCCCCCAAGTAAAAACCATAACAGCAGTTTTTGTCAGGTTGGTCGATGGAGCAGACAGGATGGTCTTAAGATGGACCCTAAAACACCAGTTTATTGGTTGTCAGAATCTACTGTTGTGCCCAGTGATATCGCTAATAGTGTGCAGAACACTACACTCAAAGTTGTCGCTGTACTGGTAAGAGAATAAGTGCATAAACAAGGACGTAGGAACCAGGGGATGAGGGGGAGGGGGTGCTATGGGGGTTGTACCCCCTCCCCCTACTTTTAGAGAAATTATGTTTCAAATTTATCGTTCGTAATAATGCTAAAATACCCACAATGTTATAAAACTAATTATAAAATAACTGTTATGAATGTCGCGTTCTGATTGGTTTGGAGCGCTTGCTTTATGAGAGCACATTGCACGCGCGCGCACTTTCCGTTGCGTCATTCCTATCTATCATTGTAATTTGTATTTTATAAAAGAAATAAAAAACTTGCTTGCTGTGCTGTGCGCAGTCATAAACCACTTGGGGATTGGCAGAACACTCGAGAAGTGTCCAGAAGCACTCCGCTGATACAGGCAGACTACTAACTTATCATAAATATATTATCTCTCTTATGGTTAGATGGGTGGATTGACTCAATTTTTAACAAGACATTTCGATCTCATTTATCCAGGATCATCCTTTCGTGTTTCTCAAGACTCTTCCAGACGGTACCAAGGAATTCGACGGCTTTTGTATCGATTTACTAAAGAAACTCAAAGAGATGTTAAAATTTGACTACGTCATTGAACTAGAGAAGAATGGTATTTACGGAGCCCAAGACATTTATTCACTGAAGTGGAATGGAATGATAAAGGTTCTTATAGACGGGGTAAGATGTTAGTTTAACGGCAAGGCAAGGCACGTGCGCACAGCACGGCACTATGTCCTGATAGTGCCGTGTCCAAGCATTTTAATATTTTGATTATTATCGTGTTCGAGCTTATATCAGGAATGATACAGCTATGTCAAAAAAGGTGGTGAAGGTATTGTTGCATGTTGCATGTTGCATGTTGCATGTTGCATGTTGCATGTTGCATGTTGCATGTTGCATGTTGCATGTTGCATGTTGCATGTTGCATGTTGCATGTTGCATGTTGCATGTTGCATGTTGCATGTTGCATGTTGCATGTTGCATGTTGCATGCATGTTGCATGTTGCATGTTGCATGTTGCATGTTGCATGTTGCATGTTGCATGTTGCATGTTGCATGTTGCATGTTGCGCATGTTGCATTTTGCTTACCAAGATTGAACTTTATTATATTAAAACCTTCACCAACCTTTTTTGAAATAACTTAAATAACCTTACACAATGCGTGTACCGTGGTTTTTTTACCTTCTTTAATACTATCGTATATGATATGAAAACATGCCATATTGATGCATCTATGATTTATAATTCACCATTAGTCTTGTCTTAAAACATTGACAAAGTGTTTCTTGTCTAGAATGCTGATCTCGCAATTGGTCCACTGAGCATCAGTTCCCAGCGTCAGAGCGTTATTGACTTCACTCAACCATATATGGATGTTGGTTTATCAATCCTCATGGCTAAAGAAAAAGACAGCGGGTACAAAGTCTTTTCGTTTCTCAGGCCTTTTGACTTTCATCTGTGGCTTGGTAAGTATACGTACATAATGTTTGACGCATACCTTCAATTGGTAAGAGCGTCGCTATGTTGTGCGGGAGGTCGTGGGTTCAAGCCCCGGCAAGACAAACACTGACTCAGGGTCCTAAAATAACTGAGGAGAAAGTGCCTGCCATTACAATTGCATCTGGTAATGCATGGTTAGACTTTCACGCGGCTGAGATAAACATGTTAATGACGCCGGTCCTGTTCCTAAATAGCTAGAGACGTTGACAGAGTACCACGAGTTTATCCATGATACTCAGTGATATTTTGAAAGTTCTCAAATTGGACTCGTCTTTAAAGGCTTGTCCAATTTTGAAAATTTTCAAAACATCACTCGTACCTATAAACTCTGAATTGTACTCGAGAACGTGCGATTTCCTAAGCTAATTTTTGATTTGATTTGTTCTTCGTATGCAAACAACTTTGTACTAATGTATTTTTTTTAAAATCGTTCTTGTTCGTTCTAGCTATTTCGCACGTCTATAATAGGGGACAGTTTTCCATTGACACACACTCAGTACCATACTTAACACTTAATTCACACGCATCTCTTTGTTTTATTTCAGCCATTGTGTTCACAGCACTCGGTGTCGGGATCTTTCTCTGGATCCACAGTACATTCAGTCCCTATGGTTACCACGGCCGGTGTGCGCAGGCGCAGAGTGAGAAAACTGTCCCTCGTCATGTTGCCAAATCCAAGAACTACCTGAGCTTTTTTAACTCAATCTGGTCATCATTTGCATATTACGTCAGCCAAGGCCCTGATGTACTCCATCCAGTCTCTCCGTCGGGAAGGGTGGTGGTTGGCGTCTGGTGGTTTGCTGTACTGATTATTGGTAAGGTTAAGGAATATAAAACGCGCGGTCATGTCTCTGTTCTGTGATATCAACACGCTGGGAGCTGTACAACAAACGAGAGAAGCAAGCTGAGTGTTTGTTTTGCTTTTCTAGTGCCCCACAGCTTCCAAAGTGTTTAAAACACAGAATAAAGAAATGCGCGCGCGCGGTTTATATTGCTTTTAAAAATAAAATATTTTGGAACGACTTTGCGCGACCGTGTCTCTGTCCTCTGATATAAAAACGCCGAGCCAACCAATCAGCGCGCGTTATATATATCAAATATTTTATAAAACTGAACTTTATTAGCCATGCTTACTACATATGAAATAAAGACCTGTTTGGTGTCTCACATTTCTGTTTATTTTTTGGGACAATCGCTTAGCCCAATCTAAATCTAAAAACAAAAATGGGATTACTGGATGGGTTATCACCATCATCACCATCATCACCATTTTCTCTTCGTCTTTCCTTTTTCTTCCTTCTCTTGCTAATCGCCTGAATCTTTTTCTTTTCTCATTTCTATTCCATTTTCTCCTAATCATTGCTTCTCTTTTCCCCCAGGAGCAACATACACAGCAAACTTGGCATCCTTCCTCATCGTGGAGCGCTTCAGCACAGCTATCAATTCAGTAGAAGACTTAGCACGACAAGTTAAGATCCATTACGGCACCATACAAAACACGCAGGGGCAAATGTTCTTCCAAACTTCTAGCATACCTACTTTTGTTACCATGTGGGAGTTTATGAAAGCTGCAAATTCTCTCGTTGAGAACACAACGGTCGGTGTGGAACGTGCAAGGAAGGGAAACTATGCGTTCTTGTATGATACTGTGATCCTTGAGTACTACATCCAACAGAAACCTTGTGAAACTTTACAAATCGTTGGACGGTATGCTCTTTTGTTTGCATTGCATCTGCTTGGTCCAATTCGTTTGTTCGGTCATGCATCGTTCTCATAATGATATAAGATATAAAAGATATAAAGCACATAAAATGCGTTTATAGAAGTACAGTATAGAAATTGACCTTTTGTTTTGACCTGAAGTCGCGCTATCCACCTTTATTTTATATTATATTATTATTGTATTATCGTTCCTGGATTCACAGCAGCATAATTTTTCTGTCCCTTGATTCTAGATTTTTTCTCCGGGTTCTCTGGTTTTCATCCCCCCTAACCTAACAAACTAAATTCCAGGCTGTTTCAGGTCCGATTTTAACGTCTAGAGCTGGATCTAGGGAAAAAAAGCGCTAGCGTCTGAGTTAGTATCTGAGTCTGCGAGACTTATTTCAGACATTTTTACAGGGAATTTGGAACGTTTGGTTATGGCTTTGGATTACCAAAAGATTCGCCCTTCACTCTTCAGTTCAGTATTAGTATCTTGGAACTAAGACAGAAGGATTATATAACTGCCCTGAAGAAAAAGTGGCTTAGAGGACAGTGTGACGACACCGATACTACAACAGGTACTTGATAATATGATGTTTGATGGAAAAACAACCCACCAACCCACCAACCCACCAACCCACCAACCCACCAACCCACCAACCCACCAACCCACCAACCCACCAACCCACCAACCCACCAACCCACCAACAAACCGCAAACAAACAAACATATACAAATCTTAATATAAATTCAGTCAACATTGCAGTTGTGTTAAAGTCGACAATAATTTGTTGACAAATATCCGTTCAAGATCCTAAGTCAAGAATCTTTCCATTTAGAGTCCAGCACTGCCATAGTGTCCCACAGTGATGTGCTTACGTTCAGCGATATGTCTGGTGTGTTTTACTGTGTGTTTATTGGTATGGGGGTTAGTCTTGTGGTATTGACTGGCGAGCTGTTCTTTGAGTCATATAAGGATAACAGAAATGGAAGCAAGGTGGTATGTATTGTAATGATAATAACCATTTATCCTAATGCCTGCTTGCCTGCTTGCAGGCTATTCATCTCTCTCCATACACTTATAGTAATGATTTCTTCAAAGGGTTTATCCAAGACTCTTTTCAAGCGAATAAAACAATCGTGGTTAAACTACATGTCTTCCAAGCAACCGTCCGTCAAGCCCTCATTTATAATAACAAACCACTCGAACTTCAAATCACGCAACTCCCCTCAAAAGTTAAATTTATCAACAATAACAGTCGAAAATCTGGAGACGCAGGAGCTTACATCATAGATTTTTCTTATATGGGCAATGTGGTACTAGAGAAGGCGACGAATCAGAAGGAAGAAGTTGCGGGTATATATGACGTCATCGACAGCGACCAATGAATTTCAAGGAATATCATCCAGAATGCCTCCATGTGGTCTAGTGGCTTGTGAAGTCATGGCCGCCATCTTGGTTAAACTTGCTAAATGCAACAAAGACGTCATCATTTATCGCGTGTTCCGTATAGACCGTTTTCTCAAGGTTGCGTGCGCATCCAAATTTAAAGAACTTGACGGGCCACGATACCAGAACACAAGCTTTATGATGAGTATTATCCTACCTTGCTATGATTTTTTCCCGATAAGAATTCATTTGCGTTTTTCAGTTTTATGGCTCGTCAAGTTGAATGCGCACGCAACCTTGAGAAAACGGTCTATTGCCAGAACTAAAAGACCTTCCTTGAATTCGCTTGAGAGAAAACAATGACTTCAGGTCGAGGTTAGACTTGATAAAATGTAACAATTTATGAACAGTTGTATAAACGTTGTACTTAGGTATATAGTTTAAATTATAACCAAAGGGAAAACCATGCCATGATTATTTCAGAAATTGTTTCAGGGTTCGGTAAAATTTGAAATCACGTTAATGCTCCCAATTTACCCACTAGAGTAATAACAACAAAAACAATAGTTTGTAGGGTAATGGGGTATGGGCCGGTGATCAGTAGGTACATGGTAGATGGGAAAAGGGTGAACTTAAAGCAAGGGATGGGTCGGAAGAAAGGCACGATATGCAGACTTTCCTCTCTTCCCATTCACATCTTCCTCCAGGGCAGTACCCCTCCCCGACCTCCCTCTCCTCGACCTCCCTCCTTCTCTGTTTCTCATTATATTATATATTGATGTTTTATAGTTTTAATCGTTTTTTCGACAACCGAAAATATTTTCTTTTTTTTTTTTTTTTTGCATTGGTGCGCGCACCATTTGATATCAATTCTCAATTCTGCAAGTATGAATAAAGAGATAATACAGATTTTGTAGTTTAGATTATGAGGTCTTGGCTGTTTGCGACCAGTATGAAAATGCGTAAATCTAGAATCTTGAATCCAAAATTTGTAATCTGATGTGGAATCTGGAATAGGCCATTTGCAGGAAATAATCACATGACTGTTACAGGATGACAAAAAAAAATCGGGCTTCCTTTTATAACTATTTTATTTCTTTTATTTGTTGCAAATGGTCTACATAAGATGAGGAATCTAGAAATAAAGATGTGAAATTTGAAATTTAACATGCGGAATCTGGAATCCAAGATATGGAGATTAGATTCAAGACGTGGCATCAGGATTTTAGGATCACGGTCGTTTAAAATCTGCCGGGAATCCCCAGATGTTAGAAACCAGTATTTTCCTATTGTTTTCCACACGGAACTTTATTAACTTTATTAAATTTGCTTTAACCGCGCGCTCTTGATGATAGAGACGTGATGCAAATCCTTATGTACCACGAAAAATAGTTTACTTTAAAATTCGGACCTCTGCAAAGCGACCACTCGTGCGAAAAGTGGTCGCTTTATAGAGGTTTAGTTATTCTTTTCTTTGCATGCCTAGACATTAGTTTGATTCTTTATCCAGCTTCTTGCTATAAGTACATTAGTGTACACCCCGTAAGAGTTCGGGTTAGCACATCCTATACCCCAACTTATTACCCCATACAAGTACCAGCAGTAATTGGACTTCTCCTTGATAAAGGGTCCCCCACTGTCTCCCTGACATGAGTCAATCCCACCCTCCGCATGACCCGCACACATCATCCTATCAGTGATAATAGCTTTCCCTTCATAGGTCTTCTTACATAAATCATGCGAGATCAATGGTACGATTGCTTGTTGTAATCTTTTCGCGGCAGCACCTCCGTGGGCGAGCTTCCCGAATCCCGTGATAGTGAATTGCGTTCCTGCAGGAGGGAGTTCGGTGTTAAGAGGCAAACAGATCGGGTATATAAACCGATTATACATTTTAAGGGGTTCAGTTATTTTGATCAGTGCGATGTCATAATCACTCGTCCACCAACGATAGAGAGGGTGGCTGATGATAGTAGATACGTTCTTTATCACCTCGTTTCCTTCAGCCACACTGAGATCATATTCTCCCAGGACCACCAAAATCTCGTCGGGTTCTCTAAAAAGAACACAGTGCCCAGCAGTAACGATCCATTCCTTTGAGATCAACGTGCCGCCGCAGTAATGTTTTTTGTCTTCTTTTGCAAGGAGGCCAACCTGCCACGGCCATGAACCGGGAAATGCGGACTCACCGCCCACGATACGAGCCTGCACTCGGCGACCACATTCCTTGTTTGGGTTTAGAACTAATGATTAACAAAGAGATTGTGAGTTTTTGTATTGAAAATAATGTAGCGGAGATTGGCATCCCAAACGTTACGATGTACGAGAGGGGAATAAGAAAAGGAAAAGGCAGAGAAAGCAAAAGAATAAAAAGGAAACCTTAGAAAAGCCTTTATAGTTTTTTGTCGAAGTTCAAATGAGTAAAAATGAGAGACGTTTCTTCCTTCTTTCGGTTCCTTTCTTCTGTTTCTTTCTTCCTTCCTTCCTTCCTTCCTTCCTTCCTTCCTTCCTTCTTTTCTTCCTTTCTTCCTTTCCTTTCTTTTTTTGTCTCTATGAATTTCATTTCTTTTAAAACTTTTGCCTATACAATTGCCGGTATCCTTTGTGTGCGTGTCTTTGATGAAGTCACACATGCATGTCTTACCTATTTCACACTGATTGCCGTCATAACCATACAAACACTGGCACCAGTATGTTGTAGGTTTGTTGACACAAATTCCACCATTCATACAGGGATTACTGGAACAGTGCGTTTTAACTAAAGGAGAAGAACAATGGCAACTCCTATTAAAACTGCAATCCGCCCTCATTTTTCTCATCACTACTAATCATTATCATCACCCATATCATCTGATCATTGTCATCGCCACCTTCATTACCATTATCATCATTATCACCATTATCATTGTCATCATCATCATCATTACCATCTGATCATCACCATTATCTAATCATCACCACCATCATCATCATAATTATCATCACCATAACCTTATTATCATCATCGTCATTACCATCATCCAATAATCACCATCATCATCAACGCCATCATCATCTGATAATCATCGTCATCATCATCTGCATTCATCATTACCACTACCACCACCATCATCATCAACGCCATCATCGTCTGATAATCATCGTCATCATCATCTACATTCATCATTACAACCACCACCACCATCATCAACGCCATCATCATCTGATAATCATCGTCATCATCTACTTTCATCATCACCATTACCATCACCACCATCATTATTTGATCATCACCATCATCTAATCATCACCACCATCATCATCATAATTATCATCACTATAACCTTATTATCATCATCATCATTACCATCATCCAATAATCACCATCACCATCATCATCAACGCCATCATCATCTGACAATAATCACCAACACTAAAATCATCACATTCATTATCTGATAATCATCGTCATCATCATCTACATTCATCATCACCATTACCACCACCACCATCATTATTTGATCATCACCACCATCGTCACTATCACCCTATCATCAAGATCATAATGTTCAAAGAATGCGTCATAGCTGTGTCAACATACGTACCCTCTTCACATTGCTCCCCGATGTATTTACTAGTACAGCTGCATATATAACCATTTACTTCATCTATGCAAGTTCCATTATTTTGACAAGGTGAGCTTTGGCATTCATCAATGTCTGTTGAACACACAGCAATAATTAAAAGAATACAATCCAAAAACACATATAGAAGCAACAGGTTTTACTGACCTGTTTCACATCTTTCCCCAGTAAAACCACTGGCACATGAACAGGTGTAGTTGTTCACGTGATCAGTACATGTTGCATTATTGAGACATGGTTCACTTTGACATTCGTTTACATCTGTTTGGAAAGAAAATAGGACACTATTTGCATATAGATATATATTGTTATCTTGAGGTGAGGGCAGCCATATTGGAGTTCTTGCTGTTGCTTCCTGCCATCCATTATGGCTGCCATCACTATATACTATACGTCAATATTAGTGATGGTTTTAAAATTATTTAAAATGAAATTAAACATACCTATTTCGCAGTTTCTTCCAGTAAAACCACTTGCACATGCACAGGTGTAGTTGTTCACGAGATCAGTACATGTTGCATTGTTTTCACAGGGTTTTGGCAAGCAATCATCGATATCTGTAAACCAATTAATTCACTTTTTATTTTTTATAAATGAAAAAATTTAACAATTACCTTTTCCTTACCTGTTTCGCAATTACTTCCAGTAAAACCACTTGCGCATGAGCAGGTGTAGCTGTTCACGTGATCTATGCACGTTGCATTGTTTTGACAAGGTGTACTTTGACATTCATCAAAATCTTTGGAGAAAAAAAAACACAAACATTTAGTGCTTGCTTAGCCATTAATCTGATTTTGATTATGCTTTTATGAAAATCAACTTCATACTCACTAATCTCACAATTCCTGCCAGTAAAGCCACTAACACATGAGCACGTATAGTTGTACACGTGATCAATGCATGTGGCATTATTTTCACAAGGAAAATTTTCGCAGTCGTCTATATCTATGATAAACAAAATTGCAAAAGATTAGTTTTTTTAAGTAAATCACAATTGCCAACTTTGAAGAGCAAATTAAATATTTATGAATTATTTTACCTATCTCACAGTTTCTCCCCGAAAATCCGTTAGCGCATGCGCAGGTGTAGTTGTTGACCTGGTCAATGCATGTTGCTTGGTTTTTGCATGGGGTAGATTGACATTCATTAATATCTGAATAAAAATCAATAAGCAAATTTTAAAAAAGTTAAAAACAGTCATTTAAATGTTTCCAAAAGTGTTTAAGTTTCAAGTTATAGAAAACAAACTAATGTAATTTTAGTTGTTACCTATTTCACAGTTTCTTCCAGTAAAACCACTGTCACATGCACAGGTGTAGTTGTTCACGTGATCAGTACAAGTTGCTCTGTTCTTGCAAGGAGAGCTTTGGCAGTCGTCAATGTCTTTAAAGAAAAGCGATTGAATATTACATCATTATTAATTGTTATTATTATCTTTAATCAAGCGAAACCCATTTTTTTTCTTCGAACGTTCCATAAAACTGTTATAAGAAATCTTTTATTTAGTTACCTATTTCGCAATTTCTTCCAGTAAAGCCAAGTGCGCATGCGCAAGTGTAGTTGTTTACGTGATCAATGCATGTCGCTCGATTCCTGCACGGAGTTCCTTGACAGTCGTCGATATCTTTAGAAGGTACAAGGTGTTGTTAATGATAACTAATAAGTAATAATTATCAATAACTAGCATGATATTGGAAAACATCCTTTCCCATATTTCAAACTACTCCAGTTTACCTATTTCGCAGTTTGTCCCAGTAAAACCACTTGCGCATGCACAGGTGTAGTTGTTCATGTGATCAATACATGTTGCATTGTTCATGCAAGGGTTGGACTGACATTCATTGATATCTGTTATGCAAAGAAATATATAATATCAAATCAATAAGCGGAACCTTATAGGTGGGCGCACGTCGACGAAAACAAACTTAAACAATAATATTTATTTGTTCAAGGAGTAATGACTGCACATACATTAGGCAGAGCAACAGGTCATGTGTCGGTTTTAAAACAGCAAATTTACCAACCTATTTCACAGTTTCTTCCAGTAAAACCACTTGCGCATGCACAGGTGTAGTTGTTCACAAGATCAGTACATGTTGCATAATTTCTACATGGTGAACTCTGACAATCGTCAATATCTGTTACAAAAATCGGAGGAAATTAAAACTACATGCGCGGTGGAGAATATTCAGTGGGTCAAATATAGATACAGTCAAGGGTGGTGTGGGGTAGTATACTCGCTTCTCACATCAGGGGTCTAGGGTTTGATTCCTGGTCTCAGCATTTCGTGTGAATAGCGTTTTGAAGTTTTCTCCCTTGATTCATAGGTTTTTCTACTGGCTTACATACCCTTTGCATGTGACGTCAAAGGAGCGCAACTTGGAGGACAGAAACAAGAGAATTTCAATCTCCTGAGAATTGGAAACCTATTGTTATGTTCTCCAAATTGAGCTGCACTCCGACGTACTGCAAGGGGTTTAGTGACCAACTAGAGGTTGCTTCAGTGTTCAATCTTTGAGTTAGCGGCGCCCTGACTTTGATCAGCTCAGAGGTTGTTTTGTGCAGGGTTCGGAAAAAGAATTAAAGTGTTATTTTATTTTACAAAGAATTGACTATAAACACGAATGATACATATACAAAACACAAACTTACTAGCATAAATAGATAAACAAACAAACAAACAAAAAACACTTCACTCTGCCACAATGGTTGAAGGACTGACCAACAGGATAAAGGGTCCCATACAAAGGTCAACCAAAGGTCAAGGTTAATTAGAAGGCTTAGATTTTGACCGGGTTACCTGTCTCGCAGTTTTGTCCTGTGAAGCCAGTTCTACACGCACAAATATAACCGTTTACCAGATCTGTGCAGGTTGCACCATTCCTACAAGGGTTCGGGTTACAATCATCGATATCTGTTAGAAAAAAGAAATAGTCCTGAATCAGAATGGGTAGCGTATGGGAATTAAAGAATGGAAGTCAATCTCAGATATTGAATAACCTACAAGAATTAGAATGCACCTGAATCAGCTCTTTTTCCATACCTGTTCCACAATTCCTTCCAGTAAAACCACTAGCACATGTGCAGGTATAGTTGGCCACGTGATCAACGCATGTAGCATTGTTCTTACAGGGATTACTATCGCAGTGATCAACGGCAACACTCTGATTTTCTATAATATTGTTAATAAGTTAAAAACGCGGAAAACAAACCTAATATTAAACAAACCTAAGATTATAGATCTAAAAGGCTCCATTGTAAACCTTAGACGCATATGACTACCTTCATTCGGGCTTCCTGATAAAATTTGAGATACGTACGGTAGAATATGTATTATTTTTTCTACGAAACCTTTCAGGAAAGACGATACAAGACGCTCGGTAACTATATATATATATATATATATATATATATATATATATATATATATATTTGGCACAGACTACATGAGTTCAAGGCGCGGTTTCACGGAGCAATTTTCTCTGCAATTCGTCTTGCAACAGTGTTGCGGCACAAGTTGCAAGAGTGTTTACACGGTGCAGTTAAGAAGCAATCGTTGCCAAAAATAGAAACGAATTCTACTTTTCGCAACAACTTGTCTCGCAACATTTTTTTTCAAACTGCGCTGTAGGTTACACGCGGCTATGCTGTAGCTTGTGTAGCAACGCTGTTGCGAGAAAAGTTGGAGAGAAATAAAATTGGTCCTTGTCATCTTGTCTTTAGAGCCCAGAAGAAGATTTGTGGTGGAGTCATGAAATTATCACAGGACGGCCGAGTAATATTAGATTTTATAATTGCCACTTTATATTTACCTCGGCATCCGTAAAGCTCCATCCTCAGGTATGCTCCACCGTTCCAGGTTTTTGGGTAGATTCGGATTTTGAGTGCTTTTATTGGTGTTGGAAAAGTGTTCGTCACTACTGAAGTACTATCTGTATTACCAGGAAATATCTGGAAACATATTACTTTATATTAAACGTTGAAGGAAAGAAGGAAGGAAGGAAGGAAGGAAGGAAGGAACGAACGAACGAAAGAAGGAATGAAGGAACGAAAGAAGGAATGAAGGAACGAAAGAAGGAATGAATCAAGCAAGCAAGCAAGCAAGCAAGCAAGCAAGGGACGAACGATGGAAGGGACGAACAAAGTAAGGAACGAAGAAAGGAGCGGAGAAACGAAGGAAGGAACGAAGGAAGGAATGACGGGAGTAAAAATGTATGGATGGAAGGAAGCAAGGAAGGTAGGATAGAAGAATGAAACTAATCACCTTATCAACACCATTGACACTGTACGTCATCCATGTGATTCCATCTTTAGAATACCCAACCTTATAAGAAGTCACCCATTTCCCCGTCTCCCACCAGTTCTGAACAGACCCTCCTTGTATACCAACACCAGCAACGATCGCCAATTGCCCCAGGGAGATTTGGAGCCAAGGGTTCTGGTCCGTGGTTGAAGGGGACCATCCAGTAAGCGATTGAAATGCCACCTGGTTATGTAGTCGGCTGTAAGTAGGGCTGTTAGTGTTGCTCAAGGCTGAAGACGCCGATAGAGAGGCGTCCGGGATACGTCGGTCTTCCATTCCCAAAGAAAGGAAGCATTTGTTGACTGACAAGAAGAATAAAATGAAATGTTTGATTATATGAAAGTAACGTATACCAAAAGAGAAGGCAATGTCGAGTTGAAGGTAAGGGCAAGTTCAACAAGTATTTCACTCTTTTTCTAAAAAAGAAAATCCTGATCGTTAACCAAAATTCATGCAACTATCTTCCATAACTAAATAGATCAGTTTCGAGTTACCGCTGTGTTCCTCGATTGCAGACTTATTTACTCAGGTTTAGCGCAAGATTGATTCAACGGATTTCATTATTTCTGTACAGTGGCCATATTTTGTTTCGTGCTGTGTGTCGTTGTGTAACGGTAACGGTGAGGTTTTCCTAGCAATTCGATTAGAGAAGCAATGAGCTCGTACGAGACATCACCGTGTGTTGTAACGTGATGGTAAAGGTGTTGTGTCTTAGTTATTTAATCGGAGAAGCAATGACTTTGCGTGCGGTGATTTGTTCAAGGGATGTCGTAAATTGTATACTCTGGCACCACCGCGTGCATTGGTGATTCTCTAATCTAATTATAAATACATAAGATAAAAAAGGTTGCCATATACCTGACATGCAGCCAAAGAATTCGACTCTCAAGGCTACTCTTTCTCCATTCCACAAGATAGGATCGATTCTGATGTACTGGGAGATGATTGGCTGGTCAAGGACGTTCTGGGTCTTGGTGTTGCGATCTTCATTCCCGATATAATACTGCAAGGCAAAACTTGATTTGAAATAGTGTTAAGTTAAGGAGAGAGGAAGAACCGGAGAACCCGGAGAACTCGGAGAACCCTCGAATGAAAAGACAGACCTAAAAAGCACCTTTACTCACATATGACTACTAATAGACCGGGATCAAACCCGCGACCACAGCGGCGAGAGACGGCGCATATTAGTTGCGCACACCGTACAGCGTGATATGTGTTATTATAAACAGTGTAAACGTAGTCAATCCGTAGATAGAACTTATGTATGGCGCTGGAGGTCTGGAAAGAGAAAAAATGTGCCCGAGGTCTTAAATATATATGGACCGACATCGTGTGGACGAGCGCACAGTTTTTCTCTATCCGAAACGACCTTAGGACGGTAACTAACCTCTTCTTATTATATGGCAATGTAATTTCACGCGCTTTCAATGGCCAATTTGCGGTCAATAACTAACTGTACGGACCACTAACACATTTTTGTGTGTTATCCTTGGCATATAATAAACATCTTATTAACTTCGCTTGCTCGGTCCGTACGTAAGTTATGGAACCTATTTTTCCCCACTTCTTCATGTTCCGCGCGCTACACGCTTGGGTCATAAGGCAGTAGAAAAACCTCGATAGGTCCATAACTTACGGTACGGACCTCGCACTCGATTGATAAAAGCTATATATGTCCACCTCAACCTTTGCGCATTTCTATTCATATTTTGTACACACAATACCTTAATCATGTCTGCATCATAGATATAGTTCCAGTGAATACCATCGTGACCAAAGCGCACATAATAGTAAGTCACCCACTCATCTGCCACAGGGTTCCCTTGCGTCCCAATAGCCATGACTTTGAAAATTTTTCCTAAGTTTACCGCAAGCCACGGAGAGTAGTCCATATCACCTGTCCTCCAACAGCCGCCAGACAGCGCGGAGGGAACGTTGTTAAGTCGGCCTTGAGAAGCGGCGTAGAGCGCGCTGAGTTGAGTCGAGGATGTGATGTGTTTGTCTGGGATGCTGCCATTTTGCATTCCTAGTTTGGCTCCACAATAGCGCGAATCTGCAAAAATAAGACTAGAATATATATTTTTATCACAAAAATAAGATAAATACTGGATGAAAAGTTCAGTCCCTTTTTTTGATTGCAAAAATGTAATGTTGCAGTGACAAATACTTTGTGCTTTTTAACTTATGGTTGATATAATAAGAGGATATAATTTTCAACACAAAAATAAGAAAAAAATAGAATTCAGACTGTCTCCTTTTTCGATTGAAAAAAGTAATGCCTTGTGCTTTTGAACTTATGGTTGATAGCAAATTCAATGAAATTAAAAATAGATATGTCAGCATTGTGCTCCGTTCACTAATAAAGCACAATTTTCTACCAATCAGCACTATCCTAACTATATAATAATTCATAATATAAAAAGTTGTCTAATTTCGCTTTGAAAGACATATATTGCCTCATATATAGCCATATATTGCCTCATATATAGCCATATATTGCCTCATATATAGCCATCCAGAACACGTGATTCGTTGTCCCATGTATGGACATCCAGAACACGTGATTCCTTGTCCCATATATGGTCAACCAGAACACGTGATTCATTGTCCCTTATATGGGCATCCAGAACACGTGATTCATTGTCTCATATATGGTAAACCAGAACACGTGATTCATTGTCCCATATATGGGCATCCAGAACACGTGATTCAGTTTAACTTACCTAGACAGCCATAAAGTTCAACTCTTAAAGATGGCTGTCCACTCCACGTCAAGGGGTTTATTCTAACGTAAGTCGCTGTGAAAGGAGGGCTAATGGTGTTCTTTCTTACTGTGTTGGCATCTGTATTACCAGGGAAAACCTGTTGAAACCAAAGCCAATCCTGTTAATACTGAAAAAAGAACTTTCAAATAGGCGAAGATATTTCTAAGATAAGTTGAAAAAACCCTATGATAGATAAATATGTAAATAATTCATTTCTTAAAAGCGTTTGTATGACGAGAGGAATGAAAGAAAGAAAAAAGACAATGAAAAGGAAGACTTAATATGCCAGTTTCAAGTTCCAAATTACCACTGTACCGTTATTTGATTACAGACTCATTTACGCAGGGCTCATAGCCTCGCATCAGAAATACCAACGGTATGCACGACGTCAATAATACAAACACTTTGAAACTCAACAGACCTTGACTAGAATACGGGAATATTCTGCACAAGATCGAGGTTAACCCTGTGTAAATGAGTCGCATCGCTTGAGCGCTTTGTGTTTGACCAGTGAACCAATGTATGGAAAAAGGTGAATATAAAGTTTTTTTAAAAAAACTAAAAGCGTCAACAGTTTAGAAAACTAACAATTTAATTTTGCATACAACTGATTTCTAGATTTTACGACATTTTAATCCTTAATGTGTATTTATTATTTCATAAATAGTACTAAACTTAATTTCGAAAAACTGGCGCCATATAACTAGCTATGCGATAATTTAAAACTGATGACCGCCCTGTCCTCAAATCCTGGCCATGGGTTCCCTGTGTCTTACCTTTATCGATCCAACATTCGATCTGCAAAACTTCCAAGTTTTCCCGTCCATACTATACGATAAATTATAACTCCTGACCCAGTCCTGCACAACATTCAGGCTACCTCTTCCTTGGGTAGCGATGCCCGTCACCACGTATGGGTGCTTCAGGTAGATTTGTAACCAAGGGTGACCATCGTTAGCACCGGGCGTCCACCCACTGGGGTACCATGTGTAGTATGGTACGAGGTTGAGTCTGGCTTGAGCCGCGCCCTGCCAGTAATCTATCTCGGATGAAGCTGTTAGAGAACTGTCTGGGATTATGTATTTTTCCACACCCAGCGAATAAGAACACTCTAAAAAAAAAAACAATGCTAATGATAAAACCTCCAAGATCAATAATTAGGAAATCTATTATTTTCGCTTAATACTATTAATATTTTAGAATATGTTCTTTTTTTACCAAATGTATCTTTTCTCAAATTACGTTCGCTTACGCATGGAACTAGAGCGCGCTAGAAACGGTTTTTCTTTCAAACTTTGTCGGAAAAAAAGATTTTTTTTTGGCTAAGCGCGTCTCGTTAGTACGTTTTGACCAACTGTTGACGTCATATATCATGGTGAATAAGAGGACATACCACGCAAACCATCGACAATTTGCTAAATGTAAAAACAAACAAGATTAAATATTTAAAAAACCTATTACACTCGCTTAATAGGTATTGATGTTATCATAGAAAAATGTGCTAATGTAAAAAGGAAACAAAAGAGAGGAAACAAGTTTTAAAGAAGTAAAGATAAAATCTTACTTTTAATCTAATGCAAAAGATAATGGATTTTGATAAGTTTTACGACCATAATTTCTCATAACGATTTGCCTCGTTAACAATAATAATAATAAATAAATAAATAAAATTAAATAATAATAATATTGAAATAATAATAATAATAATAATAATAATAATAATAATAATGATAATAATAATAATGATAATAAAAATAAATCCTTTATTTAACAAGGGTGGCACTAAATAGCAAAAACTTTGCTAATAAACTTGTGGCCCTTTACGATAAGCTAAAAACTATAAAAGAGACTACAATAAAATTACTAGAATATTTAAAAAAATTAAAAATTAAGCTAAAGAAAAAAGAAAAAAAAAAAAAAGAAAAGAAAAGAAAAAAACATATAATATGTTCGTTCGAGACGCGCAAACACCTAAACTTAGAAAATCATACTCTCTCAATATAGTTTTTTTAACGAGTTAGGTGACTGTTTTCCCAGTACAGATTTCGAGTAATTCCCATGAAAAATGAGCTAGGATAAGATTCTTTGTTTAAGTCTTTTTCATATTAAACAATTTTGCATTATCAGTGGAGAATAAAGAAACAATACTCAAGGGAATGCCATTGTGCACGGTAGGAATGACTCTACATCACATATGAGTAGAGTTTGTTAGGTCTATAATGCATACAAATTAGCCAATATCGATTAAATATGTGCACCAATATTCACATTTTTTCATTTTAAAGCAAATATTTCACTTTAAATACATGTGTATGATCATGAGTGAAAAAAAAAAAAAAAAACCAATTCAAAAAGCTCTAGAGTTTGTAACCGTTCGGTTATTCAGCATCAAAAACGTTTTGTGAATTATTTGATTTACAATTTGTTTGGGAGGCCAATGTTAACGTATTCGCACTATAAAAAACTGTTAAAAATAGAACAGTTAAAGTGAGCGGAAAGAGGAAAATGTTCGTAACAACTCATGTGTCAAACTAGCGTGACCGCATCATAAAGATATTTGATTTATCGGAAAAATAAGTTTAAAAAATTCAAAGTTTCGTAAAGTTTTGGAAGATTTTTGAAAGTATTTTTGTGGAATTTGACACAAAGAGATGTATGCGTAGCCTGGTCACTTTTTCCCATAAGTCAAATATCTTGTAATGGCACTTAGGGTGATATAGGTTTATAGACAAAAATGAATATATTAATTATGCTTCACTGGAACGATGAACAATGGTTTAAAGAATTCGAATCACGAAAAGGGAAAAAAAAATTCTGAAAAGGCGAAATTTGTTGAAAATTATATCTTAGCTCTTAAGGTATTTAAACTAACTTAGGAAAACTCTGCAGTCAACCAAAAGTTAGACGACGGAAGTTCCAAGAAGTGAAGCTATTAAAACTGAATCTAATGTAAAAGATAACGGTCTTTCTACGTTTTACGACCACCATAATTTCGCGTGATAAATCACCTTGTTGATTTGTTCGTCTTATCAGGATATTTCAAAATATGCAAACACCTTAGTGATTTTGCCTCTCTGGACTGAGTTTTTGGCTCAAAGTTCACAAAGTTGAGATTTTGGTTTACTAATAAAGGAAAATTAAATTAAGTTAACAAATAAATTTTACCAAATATAAATGAATGCCATTCAAATGCGTATAAACAGGCTTCAATATTGATAAATAATGATGAATGAATAGCTAACGAATAGCCTAATGCTTCATTGAAGTTTTCTATTTCAAATAACTAATAGCATTTAGAAAAAAAACACGCTTTTCAAACTTTTCAAAACAAGTTTCTTTCGGCTTCTAAACGTAAAAAAGATACTCAAGATTCTGGTTAACTCATATCGTTTTTTGATACTTTTTGTGAGAAAACTTAAGGTTATATTTCTGACATTACTTTTCCATCCCTTAGACTTTCATTACACGAAGTAATTGCTTGGCAACGAAAAGCGAAAATTATATCAAATATATAACATGATTTTCAATATCTTTATATTATTCTCTTTATTTTATCAAAACTTAGATTAAAGTATTGCTCTTATACTTTACTTTGTTCAGTGGGTAAATTTAGAGATTGTCATAAAACTCTAATATTTTGGTATTCAGTTATTATATGATGTGAAATATGCTAGCCCCCAAGTTAAAAAACACCACGAAATGTGAGTTATTTCTGTAACTTTCCCCAGAGGAAGTATTTGACATATGTTTAGTTAAAGTTAAAGAGACAAGAGAGTCAAAATAAGAGGATGCTTAAATACCTACCCAAAGAAACTGTTGTCTGTAGACATACCGCGAGCAAACTACATACCACAAAGAGCTTACACATCATAGATTGTAGTTTACTCATAAAATACACCCCTCTTCAATGTTGCTACTGAAATATTTCGACGTTCAGCTAGTTACACACTACCATTAACTCGACATTCTCTTATCGGTATATATACTTCGATGTATGGGCTGGGACAAACAGCTCAAAGAGGGAAAAAAATTAAAGGTAGTTAAAATCCTTGAGATTTTCTAATGAGGTACTTGGGGGAATGACGTTTGTGAATTGATAAGAATCTGTAACTAAGCTTGAGCGGGGGGCTAGCGTGATATTAATCATCTTGGTGAAGCGTGAAAAATAATAATTAATACAGCGATCTTTGCAGCCGTTCCCACCAAGCACACGCGAATGATTCAGGCTCCGTCCACACTATGCCGGATAAATTTGAATCCGAATTTTTATTTATTCGGTTAGGCCTACCGTCCACACTAGTCCAGGCGAATCCGGAACAATTCTTCACCGAAAACGAATTTTCGAAATGAAACCGAATAAATAAAATTCGGATTCAAATTTATCCGGCATAGTGTGGACGGGGTCTCAGTATCACAGAAAATCCGAAATTCGTGAACGTCAATCAAAAGCTTGCACTTAGAACTGAATGTCAAAAAATTTTTCATTTTTGTTTGATGTCCAGAAAATGGTCACGTGGTATTGATGGGTTGCAAGCATTCCCAAGAGAGTTAAAAGACAAAAACATGGCGGCCATTGTGGTACCGTTAACAATGGATGCTGATGAGAAATCTTTTGTTAAGTTGTACCAACATGGCCGCGATGACGTAACGTGCAAACGAAGAATTATTTTGTGTGGTTGTCAATCCAACTTGTTTTTGGTCATCCAACATGGCGCGATTGAGTTTCCCCACGAGCGGCAGCCACGTTAGCTTGAACAATAAAATTTCCCCGCATAGCCTCGTATTCAGGCGCTTCAGGACGAGGCTACGTGGGGTTAAACAAAGTTTTTTAATTCTCAGGAGAATAAACATGGCGCGAGTGATCAAGGTCCCGATGGTGATGTTACGAGACAAAACTTAACTAAATCTCATTTGCATAATCACGTCATTAGTATCGCCATGGAAACTCTCATACTTCATTGATCACCTATATAATTTGATAAACTAGACGAATTAATAACCAAAATCAAAAAAAATGTGGATGATTTTTCGTCTTAATGAGGACGTTTAAGTTTATGAAAGTCATAATATTTCTTCCCTTCAGTTTGCGGTCATGGTGCGGCTATAACTCACAGTTCAAATCGGAATCTAGCGTACGCTTTGCAAAAGGAAAAAATAAATAACCCCCCAAATCAAGGGAGAGACCCAACAAAGGCTACTCACATGTGTTGCAGAGTCCAGCAATAGAACCTGAGACCACAGAGGCGAGAGGCGAGAGGCGAGAGGCGAGAGGCGAGAGAAGCAATTGTTTATTGTTTATTTATGCATATTTACCCTGAATACAACTCTTCATTATCGAGGTTTTGAGTTATCACATGACAGCAGATGATGGATGATAAATCGAGCAATGCAGGACTGCCAACCAACCACAGGCAAGCTATATATGGCAGCCGGCACATAATCATACACTATCTCTTTTTCTAGTTTCATTTCATTCTTACAAGAATGTGTTATACTGTAGTTAATAGTAAAAATTTTAATGTTATCACCACCTGTTGAAGCGTTTTTTCAAAGCCCATCTAGATTTGAACTCCCTTTAAATTGCTTGGACTTATATTTGCTGTCATAAACCGAATCAAAATATGGCAATCAATTTGAATAACTATTGTTTACACTGACTAGCGACTGACTCAGCCTCTTATTCACGTGGAAGCATAATTGAAAGCGTTTTCACATGTACGGTGCAGAACAATAGTTATTCAAATTGGTCGCCATATTTCGATCCAGTTTATAGCAGAGGGTTGTTTTTATGCCGTATTACAAATATAGGCAGGGCTAGGAACTTTGTTGGGATGCACTTTTAATGCGTTTTTGAGGGAAAACTGATATATGTGCAATTCGTTAGCCATTTATGAGTTCATCCATCTCTGTGAGGTAAATAAAAGTATAGATCATTAATGAGGAAAGACACATTATATATCAGTAAAGTAGGAGAAGTCCGTAAATTAGATACAGAATCATCCTCCTTTGCATTTATAGGGCTCCAGTTGATAGCAGTACTTTTGTTACTGAAGGGAATACCCTACTTAAATAAAGGTTTTCATTCATTCATTCCAATTCATTCAACTTCAACATGGATTTTATCGGTCAAATTCACTCCAATCTCGGTCAAATTCAATCCATTCTCAGGAATATTCGTGAAATAGAAATTGCATTCCTTGAATCTTGATACACATTGGCAATATTGACGTCCGTCCGTCCGTCTGTCCATCGCTACTTACTTAGTTCACAGTTTTTCCCGGTAAAACCTGGACGGCAGATGCATCTGAACCCATCAACAGTATCAGTACATGTTGCACCATTCACGCAGGTACAATCGGGACCAAGGTCTAGAAAGATAAAGAAACAGTCAGAAAAGGACGAAGAAAAAAAAGGGACGAAGGAAGAAGAAATGAGGAATGAAGGAAGAAAAAGGGAAATAATTACTTGTCTGGCAGATTTTCCCCATCCAACCAGGTCTGCATGCACATTTAAAGTCATTCACCAGGTCAAAACATGTTCCTCCATTTATACATGGATCCGGCTTACAATCATCTATATCTGGTAAGGAAGCAAAGGACCTTTACAGTAATTGTAAGAAAATATAACCAAATGTCCATATCTACAAGACTTCAATGACCAACTTTCAATACTTTGGTGAGTAATCAAACACGAACGATACCTGACATTTCAGCACGTTATTTGAGAATATTGAAGTGTTTGACGTCCACACGTATCCGGAAATTTTTATATCCAAAATTTTTTTTGCGGATACGGTTTGCGTCCACGCGTATCCGGAAATTTTTGTATCCGTATCCGGTATTATTTTTGAAAACGGTCTCCAGAGTGGAAATTTTCGAATACGCTCAGAATACGGATACGTGTGGACGCAAATCAAGAAATTTCCGGATTCGTGTGGACAGTGAAAACGATTAGAATACGCTGCGTGTGGACGCAAACATTTTCGTATCCAAAAAAAAAAAAAAAATTTTGCGGATACAAAAATTTCCGGATACGTGTAGATGGGGCCTGAGTGAGAAAATTTTCTCCAAGTATTTAAAAATTTTGCGAATATACTATTGTCAGACCAAAATAACGTATTAACAAACGCAATATAAAAGAATTTATTAGCCTTAATTTCAAGCATGGACACTAAGTTTTGGCATTTTGTGAAGTCCAATTTATCAGGTATGTTTGAAGTCTAATTTACATATGTTTTGAATAATTTGCATACGGATTCAGAGCATGCGCAGACGTTTTTCGCTCGTGTCCACCAAACCAGGATATACAGTAGACTGCGAGCTACGTCCCTCTATTTCCCTCGGTCAGCGTCCGTCTGTCTGTCCGTATCGATTGGTCGAGGAAGATTGGTTACGAGTCAAAAGTCCCTCGGGGAGGGGACAGGGGAGAAGGGAGGGAAATAGAGGGAGCATTTTCACTAATCCCCTATAGAGTTAAATGAGAATAGAGATGGAGGTTATATTGGTGTATCTAACAAAAGAAATTAATGACAATTAAAGTTATTGTCAAAGGTACGGCAATTGCTGGCTTTCACTCAGCTGATAAAGGTTTTTGAATCTCATTATCTTCTCCAGATGGTGGTCAAACACTGAACACTATGTGCTGTCAACCAGAAAGAATTCTATTGAAAACTTCCGATTCGAACGATGAACGTTCTGCACGAGAAAATGACGTCAACTGAAACCCAGCAATAGACATCTTTATCTTGGGCGTAATATTTTCCCATTTCAGACACGTATCATTCTCTTGAGAATAAGGTTCTTTGTTTAAGTGGTATCCATGTTCATGTATCTTCTCAAGCCCAACCACGTTAAACAAAGAAATGATCCTGCAAGAACATTATGCCGCCCAAGCTCAAGAGATTTATTAAGAATTCTTTAAGATAACTGGTTCCTGGTCTTACTGTGTTCACAGTTTTTTCCTGTAAATCCTGCGATACATGTACATGAGTAGTTCTGGACAAGATTGTTGCATGTAGCACCATTTCTACAGGGATTGGACTGACACTCATTTACATCTGGTGAGATATAATCAATCATATATTCAATTGTGAGTTAGCCATGCTCTGACTTAGATCAGCCCAGAGGTTGTTTCAGGGTTTGATATGTGAGTTAGCCATGCTCTGACTTTGATCAGCCCAGTGGTTGTTTCAGGGTTTGATATGTGAGTTAGCCATGCTCTGACTTTGATCAGCCCAGTGGTTGTTTCAGGGTTCTATCTGTGAGTTAGTTATGCCCTGACGTAGATCAGCCCAGAGGTAGTATCAGGGTTCTATCTGTGAGTTAGCCATGCCCTGAGTTAGATCAGCCCAGAGGTTGTTTCAGGGTTCGATCTGTGAGTTAGCCATGCCCTGACTTATATCAGCCCAGAGGCTGTTTCAGGGTTCTATCTGTGAGTTAGCCATGCCCTGACTTAGATCAGCTCAGAGGTTATTCTATGGTTGGTGTTATTTTGAATTCTGTTCATTAATATTTAATCATTTGTAGTCTGTTCATCGTTACTTACCTACACATCCATAAAGCTTAACACGTAGAGATTGAACACCAGTCCAAGTGACGGGATGTATTCTGACGTAAATTGCTGTTATGACTGGCCTTATAACGTTCATTACGACTGTGTTCGGGTTTGCGTCACCAGAAAAATTCTAAGAGGAAATAAAATGACAGAGCAATATTCATAATCATTTATATGTCACAAAACATTGTATACCCAATAATTCATGAGATATCTAAGCCAACTGGAAACAACCTCTGGGCTGACCTAAGTCAGGGCACGGCTAACTCACAGATCAAACCCTGAAACAACCTCTGGGCTGACCTAAGTCAGGGTACGGCTAACTCACAGATCAAACCCTGAAACAACCTCTGGGCTGATCTAAGTCAGGGCATTGATAACTCACAGATAGAACCCTGAAACAACCTCTGGGCTGATCTATGTCAGGGCATGGCTAACTCACAGTTCGAACCCTGAAACAACCTCTGTGCTGATCTATGTCAGGGCACGGCTAACTCACAGATAGAACCGCACCTCTGGGGTTATCTAAGTCAGAGCCGGCTATATAGCGCATTTCAAATATCTCAATGCGCTTTGCATTTATGACCAGTGGAGGACTTTAAGGACTTAACTCACAGATTAAATTAGAATTTAGCTTGTTAGGCTTCAAGTTGGGAAGGAAGTCGGAAAACCGGAAAGCCCGAAAAAAAAATCCGAATCAAGGGAGAGACCTAATTAAAAAACTCGACTCACATGTGCTACCAAGTTTAAGAACCAAACCCGAAACCCCAGAGTTGAGAGGCGAGTGAATTACCTCTACACTATACTTGTTTTTTCGTTTTTCTCAGGTTTTGTTTTCAATTGATAGAGTATACTGCGAGCAGTCCCTCTATTTCCCTTGGTCACTATTCGTCTGTCTGTCCGTGTCGATTGGCCGAGGAAGAATGGTTATGAGTCAAAAGTCGGCACGGACAGACAGACGGAGCGTGACCAAGGGAAATAGAGGGACTAGAGATAATTATCCTCTGTGTTGAAATATATAGTGCTCGAAGCTGGAAACCTACCTTGATAGCTCCAGTAACTGTTCGGTAAAATATCCACGTGTTACCGTCCATACTATACGACATTTTATACCCAGCAGTGACCGAGTTCAAAGCTCTTTTAGCGCAGCCGCCTTGGGTAACTACTCCAGTAATAATGTGGGGGTGTCGCAGGTAGATCTGTAACCATGGCTTGATGTCATATGGAGATGGGGACCAACCACAACACGTCCAAGTGGGTTTGTAGTAATGCAGACCTGAGGAAAGTCTTACTTTGCATGCTTTGTGCCGGAAGTTTCTCACAGACGACGCAGTTATTGAGCTGCATGGTATTGTATGGCATTGCATTCCAAGTGGGCTGGAACAGACTGTAAAAATTCACAGAATAAAATACTGTACCATGGACGTATAGTATTCAGTAAGGAACTAACCCACCAACCAACCCACCAACCCACCAACCCACCAACCCGCCAACCCGCCAACCCGCCAACCCGCCAACCCGCCAACCCGCCAACCCGCCAACCCGCCAACCCGCCAACCCGCCAACCCGCCAACCCGCCAACCCAACCCGCCAACCCGCCAACCCTCCACCCGCCAACCCGCCAACCCGCCAACCCGCCAACCCGCCAACCCGCCAACCCGCCAACCCGCCAACCCGCCAACCCGCCAACCCGCCAACCCGCCAACCCGCCAACCCGCCAACCCGCCAACCCGCCAACCAAGTGTCCCTCATATGAAGCTTGTCTCAAAAATACTAAAATAATTATTCACCAAAATCCTTGAAAAAAAACACTGACCGTTTTGCCAACGACAACAATAATAATATAGTAATAATAATAAAGTAAATCACACAGAGGTTGCAACATTTACCTGATGAATACCCTGACTGAAACCATCCAACAATACAGAACACACTTAGACAATACCGAGCCAACATGATCAAAGATACGAGAAGTGATCAGATACGACTGGACAATCTACTAGCGAGAAATTTCCTACCAAATGTAGAATGTAGACTTGCACTTTTGTTTTTAATATTTAATGTTATTTTTAGCTTGTTGCTAAGCGATGGACAAACGATTTATATGCATCAATACATTTTTGTCCAAGGCCACCCTTGGGTTATTGAGTAGGTCGTCTGACTATAGCCAAAAAATCTTTTTTTACTTGGGAAGATATTTACGTGCTCCTCGTCACGATCTCACATATTTATACATTTCTTTGTATTCATATTGAAAATATTTCCTAATAGCATTAATATATTTTCGAAATGTCAAAATGCCTCAACACCTCCTTTCGTGTAAGTAGTCCCCCCCACCCACGTATTCGGGAAGCTAGCTGTGCTCTGACTTGAGCCAGCTCAGAGGTTGTTTCAGGGTTTCAGGGTTCATGCAAGCATAAGTTCTGTAACTCTAGTTTAAAGATAAGAAAACCGGCTAACCGGATAACAAATTCGGTTCACATATTAAAGATTTTGTAGTATTTATATTCACATTTTTAGTGCGTTTTGCTTTTCGCATTTATTTCTCTGAAAAAAGTTAAATGCAAAGTTTCTGTATTTTCTTTTATGAAAAATCTATTTATAGCATGATATTATTGTCAGGATTATTATCTTTGTGCTTGTTATTTACCTTGTTCCCATAGGAACTGGTTATGCTGCGTCTGCGAAGTTGCCATAGTTGATATTAATGATTATTAATAAGTTCAGAGTTGAGAAGGACGCGTGGAGAACTGAACTTTGGTTCTAATTACTATTTGTTTGTTGGTGGAATGAAGACGGTTTTTAATTGTTTTTTTCCAGCTTACACTGAGTAAAGCTAAGAAACACAAAACTATATATTGATGGAAGCCAAGGGGGAAAAATTAAGAAAAAGAAAGGAAGGAATTAGAGAGAGAAAGAAAGAAAAAACGAAAAGAAAAGAAAAGAGAAAGAGAGAAAGAGGGAGAAAGGAGGGAAAAAGGAATCAAATGGATTAGGAAAAACGAAAAGAAATAAAGAAAAGAAGAGAAGAGAAGAGAAGAGAAAAGACTAAGAAAGAAAGCCTAATGAGCTGACGAACGAAGCAGTCCACACTAAACAAATGCTGTTCCCACCCAATTTTCACATGAAGCAAAGTGGCTGCCTAGCAACCTTATCCTACGTATGGTAGCTTCAAAACACTCTGACGCGCTTGTACAATTAGTACTAATGAATAAACATGATTTGACGAAGAGAAAGAGGGATGGACGATGACTGACAGTAAATTTATATTGCAAATAAAAGAAAAAATACATGCAAGAAAATAGAAAATTAATGACACGGCAAACTCACATATTGAATTGATTGGGGAATATTTAGAATGAGTGAAATACAAATTAACATGTATATAATATATAAACATTACTTTTGAAATCATGACAGAACGCTATCAAGATATCAGAAAGCAGTCTACCAATTATTGGTTGCAATTGAATTTCCTTAGAATCTGTGTTTATCATTCTGTAATTATTTTCTTTGATCGGTTTACATAAGGTTGACAAGTCTCTAGTTGAATCACTCTCTTTCAGCTTCATCAGTTTAAATGAGGTTGGTTGAAGTCTCTAGTTGAATCACCCTCTTTTAGCTGTAGATAATAAATACATTGTGACTGTATATTTTCTGTCTGGTCAGTTCGTTTGAATAGCTAGAACTATATTTTTACCACAATTGTAAATTTTCTCGCGCGCTGATTGGTTAAAAAACGTCGTAAATAAGAGGCCATACCAACAAATGGCGTCATGCAAGATTTCGTGCAGTCTATTTCCTAGAGTTTTGTGAGTTTTGTAGTAAAAAACAAATTTACGATGGTTGAGCGTGGTATGTCCTCTTATTTACCACGATATGATGCCAAACGTTGGTCAAAATTAGTTATGGACCCACTCGGCTTACGCCTCGTGAGTCCATAACATTTTGACCAACTTTTGACGTCATATCGTGGTAAATAAGAGGACATACCACGCTCAACCATCGTAAATTTGTTAAATAACCTTTATACCAGTTTTTATCATATAATTAATCAGACGTCTCCGTTTGACGGCCACCATCTGGCGGAGAATTTTTAAGTGATCGATAAATAAAGGTTTGCCTGTTCGCTTGATGGAAGTACTGTAATATAAATCAGCGCAAAAAAACTTTATAAAATTAATCTTCGACATCCGGTCGATAATTAGAGGGTGGCCGTTTAACGGAGGTATAATGCAGTGCCAAATTCTGAAAATGTTTTGAAACTTTGGCAATTGGTCGATAAATGCAGGTTCAGGCAGGCCACGTAATTGTTGGTGGTCGCTCAATACAGGTTTATGGAATTAGATTTTTGCTATTTGGACTGATTAGCACGAATTTTTGACAAGTTGAAATTTAATTAGGTTTAATTAGATTTTTAAATCATTCATTGCTTTATTTCAAACAGCGACTATAATTGTCGTTGATATAGAACATATGTTTGACAATATTTTTGGAATATTGACGCTTTCATTTGAAATGCAAAAACAAAACAACAAAATCAAAAAAATATGAGTTTTTACTTTTAATTATGAGTTTTGATTTTTTTTTTTTTGAGCTTAAAAGCTCAAATGTATTTTAGTTCAGAAGTGCATGAAAATGCTGCTAATAGGTTAAACAAGAACTTTTTTTCACAGTAACTGATCGATCGATTATGGCTTTCTTGAAAGCGATTTTTTATGGGGCTCAATGTAAGCATAAATCAAGATCTTATCGGTAACATAGTCAATCATACTACATCTTATCATCTTTTAAAGATTCTATTTGCTGTTTTACGAAGAAGGTAGGATACTGCATTTCTATATTCGGCTATTTTAGATGTCAAAGCAATAGGAGTAAATGCAGTGTGAATGAAAAGAAAGGATAGCATTAATCTCTTGTGTACAAAACACCATCTGGTTTCTTCACAAGTGTGATCACTTATTCCAAAAGCCTTAATCATTATGAAAATGTAATACGATAAAGAGGAAATAAGAAACGGAGTTAAGAAAGTGCCAATTGTTTTTAGGAAGTTTTTGGAGATTCTCTCATTTCTTAACCTGTTCATTTTCAGCTTTTCTTTGGTGTAGGCACTCGGATTGGTTATGGGAGCTACTGTTTTGGGGTATCGTATCCTCTTGTAGGTCTTTACAAACATCGCACTTGCGGTTAAAACAGGTAATAAAATAAATGTATGAACATAGATGGTTGAATGGATTTTCTCGGGGACTCCAAAGACCAGAAGTAGAGAGTAAAAGAGAGTGACTAGAAGAGTGACGAAGACTGTAGTTGTGACGTTTCGTTTTGTCGTAACACGTCTCACAAGGTGAGGGTTTAAAATCCCGCCAGCGCCTTCGAGGATAGTCATGATCACAAAGGCGCTCCCAGCACCAAACAACAACCTAGTCGTCACCACCACAGAAGTCGAAAGCCTAATGTAGCCCTTGTTATAAACTCCATTTAATAGTTCATCTGTAATAATCAAAGGCACAAGAATTGTTCCCGCTAAAAATAAATCCAAAGTTATCCACAAGTCGATGATTATCTTCGGCCTTCTGAATGTTCTCAAAGGGTCTTTCAATATGGCCAATAGGAGAAGTCCATTGATTACAGCAGTGATGCAGCCAAGCAATACCAGAATAATAGTGTTTATTAGAATTACTTGTTTCTTGAAGTCTTGGTCGTGCAGGGTGTTATTCATGTTGTTTTACAGTCGGTGTGACTCCGGCAGGCAATTCGATCACTTACTTGGACAAAATATTTAAAACACTCCGTCGTTTCTCGTTAGTGCTACTGCGAATCGAGAGTACGTACTCCTTTCAGAGCAGCTTTATGAACTGAGATCATTATCTATAAAAACGATGAGTCAATCTGAGTTCGCAAGTAAAAAAGCCAGGTCCCACAGTCAAAAACACCTGCTTATTCAAACGTTGAAAATATTATGAAAATTCAAAAAGTTTAGTATTTGATGACCCTGAACTTGGTTTAATGAAGCAAAAACATCCTATATTTTATATAACAAAGTCTTTCTATTTACGTCAATTCCCCGCCTGATGAAGATTTCAATCAATCGCAATAGCATGCGTGGTCCGTTTAATAAGCACACGTCCGTCAATAAAACAGTTTTTAGCTTTAAAACATCTGTTTTCCAGCATTCGATTGATAATAACGTCAAAATTAACAAGAAAGTACTTGATTTAGGCGTAATATAATTAATCCAGATGATTTCCGGTAGATATATAAATTAACGGAATGGTAGGATGAGAAAAAGCATTAATACATGAATTGACATCCGTCCACTGAAAGGACATTTTTCAATTTCGTAATCGAAAAGGTCCTTTCACTGGATGTGAACTCCATTAGACCATGACTATTTCACATCCATTGAAAGGACCTTTTTCAGAATCGAAAAGGACGTCCTTTCACTGGATGTGAACTCCATTAGACCATGACTATTTCATATCCATTGAAAGGACCTTTTTCAGAATCGAAAAGGACGTCCTTTCACTGGATGTGAACTCCATTAGACCATGACTATTTCACATCCATCGAAAGGACCTTTATCATAATCGAAAAGGACGTCCTTTCACTGGATGTGAACTCCATTAGACCATGACTATTTCACATCCATCGAAAGGACCTTTATCATAATCGAAAAGGACGTCCTTTCACTGGATGTGAACTCCATTAGACCATGACTATTTCACATCCATCGAAAGGACCTTTATCATAATTAAAAGGTGATATGTATTGGCCTACCCAATTTTTTTGTAAAATACTCTGAATAATTTTGAAGAAAATCATAATGTTTAGTTGCATACGGCTTCGCCAGCTTTCTCAGTAAGCCGGCACAGTTATAGTGATGTCATCTATCTTACGTCAGATAGCTGTCAATCATTAATCTTGAAGTATTTTTTACTGAAGACTTTAGTGATAAAATATATTTTTAAACGCCCCGACACCGGCTTTGCTTTTTGTTATAGGTCACGCAATTTTGACGTCACATTTCTTGTTCAAAGTACGAGTTATATGCTGAAGCTAGTTGCGTAGATAGTCTTAGGAAATGGTCGTAGAAGAAGAAATGTTGACTCGTTCTACGCGTAACGGCTAATGAACAAAGAATGGAACTGGACTAAAACTCTGCTGAAGACCCCGTAGGATAAGCAGTATTGATGATCGCTTTATTAGAAATGAATGGTCGTTTAAACAAGGTTAATCAATTGAAAGTGGAACTTAACTTCAAGTCTAAGAATGAAGCCACCTTCCGACTCTGTGGTCGTGTAATGTCAAAGGTAAGTGGTCGTTTAAAAGAGGTTGTTCGGTTAAGTTAGATGGGTACCAAACCCATTTAACCGACTCTCATTGCTAGACGACTATTAACTAACGAAAGAAATGTTTACTTACAGGAAATTAGCACTTGTACTTCCGGGTTAGTGGAGGCTCAACACAGGAGGCCCAACCTGAATATCTCATGACGAAGTTTTGACGTTAACTCATAATTCACCATTTTCCATACATCGATCGGTTCACCGGTCAAACACAAATGAATGCTTTGTGTTTGAGCAGTGAACCGATGTATGGAAAATGGTGAATTTAATAAAAAGTGACAGGCCTTCGGTTCAAAGTAAGCACTTAGTTTATTTTACTAGATAAATCTTCCATCGTTTCCATAGTTATATATTTAGACGTGTCCAGCGTCAAAAGAATCCAAGACGTAATATAAATTTGACGAAATTGTTTATCATTCCTATAAAGGCCATCACCTCTTTCAGAGCTGAATCACGTCATCGCTTTAACATCAATACTGGTTTCCGGAGGGGGAGGGGGAGAGGCTTGATATTTTAGACCATTTAAGAATCAAATGAGTACCTTTAATACCTTCAAAAAATATTTTTTGCTTAATCAAAATAATTTGCTTAATTAAAATCGCTAAATGTTTATCAAAAAATTATGGTTTTAGAGACGCCAAAGCCGGGCGGCGCCATGGAACAGTCGAGTAAACGCTAAGATTGCCAAACTGTTTGTTTTAAACCGGAAGTGGTTTCCTTACGTGCTATCACCACTGTTTTTATGCAAAAATATTCCATGATGTAAGGGTGCATTTAAAAGGCTCTGCCGGCTTGATAGGTAAAGTTCATTTTATAGACACCACCTAAAGTGATATAGCAACAATCCTAAATCTACTTCAAGAAATATGAAGCTCTATCATACTGTTCTACTTTTATTGGTAGGTATTTGAACCAAAATAATGACTTTTTTTATTACAAAAAATGAAGTTTTCGTACGTATTTGTTCTTCTTAATCTTTTAGAGGTCGCTTACTTTGCTTCCTCAGTATTTCTTGCCCAAAAAGCCCCCAAACTAATATAGAATTTAAAACATCAAAACTATTATTATTTATTGCGAAGAACCCGTGCATTTAGCTATAGTTTTACAGAATATATGCCATATAATCCAACCTGTGGAGACTTGTGGATAGGCATGCCTATAGCTAGCTTGCCTATTTTAAGCGCCAGTTAGAGAGTTGCGTCTCATCTACTATTGGCGGCCATCCAATTACACTTTCGTTTAACTAAACTAACTTTAAATTTCTAAAAGGGAAAAGTTGTAAATACTTTAATTTCAGTAAATAATTTAATAATTTCAGAGGACACTGAGAGACTTGGTAAATTTTATTTTTAATTAATTTAAAAAATTCAAATAATACCAAAAATTTGAAAGGGTTCAGAATTTTTAAAAAGTAAAGTCACACACAGGTCAGGCAAACGACTGGCAACTTATTTCTTAATTACTCATGCAATAATCATATTTTTTCACTAAGTTTCTTTAACAAGTTTGGTTTTTTAGGTTTTGTGTTTTGGTTCAAGTAACTGGGCATCGCATGCTTATTCCAATCCCTTTGTAACAAATGCTGAAGGTAAGACTATATATTTACTCTTTTGACTTAAATCAAATCCTTGACACTTTAAAATATCTTACAAACGATTTTTTACGAAGTCAAGGTCCACTGTGTTTGTGTTATGCCTATATAAGACCAGACAACCTGAACGACCTTATGAAGAGTCGCTTATCTCATATTATATTCAGAATCTAGTCGTGTCACAAAGTTACGAGTGGCTGATATTCTCTTCCGATGACGACATTAATTATTATATATCAACCTTAGCTTATTTGGAAGCGTGAGCCTCGAAATTTCCTCGTGACTGACTCGTTTCCCGCCAGTTTCCTGCGCGACATAGTACCGGTGCTTGCGGCAATTAGTATGAACCACAGTTCGTAATATCTTATTTGCAATTGTTACATGCAAAATGTAGCTGCACCCTTCCTCTCCTTTCCACCGGTTTCTTTTTTCAACAGTTGACTCATTGACTCATTAAATTCCTCTCCTCTTCTCTCCTTTCCTCTCCTCTATTTCTGTATTTATTCACTATATTTCATTACGTATCAACAGAAGAAGTGGACGACTTTAAAGATTCAGCATTTGTGGACGATGCGGAAGAGATATCTGCGATAAAGCAGTTTCAGACTTCTGCTGCAAGGTCCGCTTTTGTGGAGGACCTTCAAACAAAAGTAGAAGACAATGACATGAACTCATTAGAACATTTGATTGCAAAACACAATGAAGAAAAAAGATTACAGATTGAGAGTCTGATGAAGCGAGGGAACATTCTAGATCCAGGAAACATCGGTAAGTTAGTATAGATCAATGGACGTCATTTCCGGTCTCGTGAGAAATGTTTACTTGCTTTTTATTAGCTATTGAAATGTTCTTTTTGGGTATTCTTGATATCAAAAGCATCAACTCATTCTTATATCGTTGTTCTAAGGCGATGGAGAAACAGCCCCAACATGCTACTCATGTTATGGAAACAGTCTCAAAAGCTGCTTAAACTCCATGAAAGAAAAACAGTGTCAAGGTGCCCAGCGGTGTTACACGGTCCATCTGATTTCCAAGGCAACGGGACGAAACACCTTTGTCAAAGGCTGCATTAACATAGCAACATGTCAGTCGGATATCTGTCAGACTATTCACAATACTAGTAAGGGGGAGTTCTCGTTCTGCAAGGCTGACTGTTGTAAGGGAAAACTTTGTAATGTGGAAAATGTTGGTACAACACCAAGGCCTACAGAGCCAGCGACGCCACCGATAAATGGTAAGAATATATGGATTGAAGCACAGCACAGCACAGCACAGCACAGCACAGCACAGCACAGCACAGCACAGCACAGCACAGCACAGCACAGCACAGCACAGCACAGCACAGCACAGCACAGCACAGCACAGCACAGCACAGCACAGCACAGCACAGCACAGCACAGCACAGCACAGCACAGCACAGCACAGCACAGCACAGCACAGCACAGCACAGCACAGCACAGCACAGCACAGCACAGCACAGCACAGCACAGCACAGCACAGCACAGCACAGCACAGCACAGCACTTGTCTTAATAATTTTTGTCCTGGATATTTTAGGTCCTAAGTGCTACTCGTGTCAAGGGGCTGACATCGCCAGCTGTGCTAGCCGCATGACTCTAAAACAATGCTTACCAAACTACCAGTGCGCCGATGCTTACTTAGTTATCAAGAACAATGGAAGAGATCTTATTGCCAAAGGGTGCATCCCATCAGGGCTATGCGGTGGTGGTCTGTGTGAAAAACTGAACAACAGTGGAAGATATTCGCAGTGTCGTAGTTCTTGCTGTAAAGATGATGTGTGTAATGCTATTCCTACACTCCCCACGACGAAAGGAACCACCACTGAACAGCCTCCAACAACAGGTGCGTGTTCACGTCTAAAACAATAGCCCTTTTTCGATTTCCAATTATTACCGCTGTGTTCCTTGATTACAGACTCATTTACTCAGGCTTAGCCTCGCATCATTGTTTAAATATTTACAATTACCAACGGTACAGTAAAGAAAGCACATCTTCAACAATACAAACCCTTTGAAATTCCACGGACCTTCACTGGAAGACGTGAATATTTTGCACAAAATCCACCACCATGACGGTTTCGACATAATTTGCACCTCGAGAATAAGCTTGAAGTAATTTATAAAAAAATATTTTACACCATTTCACCCACTTACATCATTATTTTTTATTTAACTTTAATTACAATTTACTATAGAGGAAACCGCAACCCAAGCACCATGGAATGCGACGACAGAACAACTTGCCAACAAAACAACGCAAGTGCCAACCCCACGACCACTCCCTTCCAGACCAACTCCCAAACCAGGTGGTACGTAAGACTGATTATTATATGACCGTGAATCTTAGAGCCTGGACACTAGCAAATCGAGCAATCTGATTGGATAGATCGCATCGCGGACTGGTCTAGATTCTCCGGTATTAACCGGTCCGATCGCATATTAATCGTACGGCGAAAACATTTTGTCCTTTTCAATGAAAAGTGGTCATATAATAAAACTCTTATCAACCGAGCTTGGTCGGTCTGTACGGGATAATCTTGACCTCGGTCGCGTACAGACCTCAGTCAAGATTATCCCGTACAGACCTCCCGCTCGGTTAATAAGATCTAATAGTAGACCTCTTTACCTTGGGCGTAATGTTTTTCTATTTCAGACCACATGTCATTCCCTAGAGTATCATTTCTTGTTTAACAGTTGCAAATCAGAAGACAGAGTAATAGACCTCTTTACCTTGGGCGTAATGATTTCCTATTTCATGTGACATTCCTTACATTATAATTTCTTTGTCTAATGGTTGCATACGAAGAGACACATGAAAATAAATAGAGCTCAAGAAATGAATCTTACTCAAAAGAATGACACAGCTAAATTACTTTCAACAATAAGCAGAGATTCTATTTAAACCTTGGTGGTTTGAATGTTTAGGTTAACTCAAAAGAATTATCGACCAAGAAACTACAAGTAGATCACTGAGTCAAAACAGTCTCGGTCATAAACTTTACATGTTTGACTTGCGCATGCTTATTAATCATAAAAAAAACATTCGAGTGAACACAAATTGTTATTTCTAAAATTCCATCATCATACATGTTTCCTCTTCGCCGTCAAGGTCGGATCCAGGGGAGAGGGGGCAAAGGGGGGCTGAAGCTTCCCCTTCAGCATAAAAAAAAAACAAAACAAAGCAAAACTGAAGAAGTTTTTATTGTGAAGGTTTCCATATATCAAAGTATGTGTTTGAATAGAAAACCAAAACGATCAAATTTTTAAATGTCCGCACTTGGCCATCCCTCTCAGTTTCCCTTCTTCCTCCTTTATTCAGTCATTGATTTTTCATATTTCGTCTTTCAGGCCATCTGTGTTACACGTGTAGCTCGGAGACCGCACAAGAATGCTACTCCAACCTCAAAGTAAACAGGTGTGACGTAGGCAAAGTTTGCTTTACCGGCGAAGCAACACAAAACAATGGAATCAAGATGTTTGCTAAGGGATGCATGAGACTAGAACAGTGCGCAACCTCGTGCAAACGGCTGAGCGTGACAACCAAGGAGTGTAAGGTTGATTGTTGCCGTGGAGACTACTGTAATGACTTCCCCTTGACAACCAAGAGACCAACATCTCTTCCGGATACTGGTTGCTATAGGTAACAGATATTACCTTCACATTTTATCAATACCCTGAAACAACACGGTTACTGAGGCTTTGGGCTGATCCAAGTCAGGGCATGGCTAACTCACAGATCAAACCCTGAAACAACCTCTGGGCTGATCTAAGTCAGGGCATGGCTAACTCACAGATCAAACCCTGAAACAACCTCTGGGCTGATCTAAGTCAGGGCAAGGCTAACTCACAGATCAAACCCTGAAACAACCTCTGGGCTGATCTAAGTCAGGGCATGGCTAACTCACATATCTAACCCTGAAACAACCTCTGGGCTGATCTAAGTCATGGCACGGCTAACTCACAGATTGAATTGAAATTAATATTTAGTGAGTTAGGTCAGTTTTCAGAGTCCAGGAATCGAACCTGACACATTGTCCTATAGTGATGTAATAGTAGTAAGTTCAGTTGCTAAATATCCTACTTTATTTATAGAATTCTATCTCAAGTTTTAGAAGTTTTTAAGAAGCTACTAGAAACTGTAAGTCTGATTTTTTTAAATAAAGTACTACGTTGTTTTATTGATCTCCAAATGGGGATCATGATCAACAACTGACTACTGTCATGTCAGACAGAAAGAATTCTATTAAAAATGTGTGATTATTCAGCTGATGAGCATTCCGCACGAGAAAAGAAATGACCTCAAGTTAAAGCCAACAATAAGCAATAAATTCTTTGTTATTATTGTATTTATATTGCTGTGGCCACGAACTGATCTGCTATAAATCCATAGATCTATTGGTAATAAGTCCTAAACGTTTGTGGATTTTTTCTTCTTTAGATTGATACTCTGATGAAGTTCAAAGAATTCAACTTAAAGGTTGCTCCCTATTATCAACGTGAGTACTACAGTATCAGTTACTCAATTCAAATAAGAAAAAGTGCACCTTTCTCTTTTGGCCATGGATTCTCAACTTCACCAATCAAAAAACAAGAAGTTCCTCATCATCCGAACACAATTGTTTAATTCAAAAAAGATTCAATATGCCAGACCTTGGTTTAGCCCAGACTCTGATGGGAATAAATGGACAAAGGTTATGGCCGTCATTATGATGACCAAACGAAACACAGACCCAATCTTTTGTCAAACCAATATGGCGACTATGACGTCACATGCATCACAATCATTACTTAAAAGACCTGATTCGCCTTGATGCCATGTTCACCTAATTCAGACTACGTGTCATATACCCAAGAGAATAGGATTCCTTGGTTGACTTGTATTCATATTCATATAAAATGGTCTAAAATGATAAAAACCAATCCCATTAAGGCGAACTAGAACTATATAGGCCCTTTGCATCGATTTCCAAGAGAGGAATTATCAATGACTGTTATACGTTCTGATTGGTTTGGAGCGCGTGCTTTATGAGAGCACACAGCACGCCCGCGCACTTTCCGTTGCGTCATTCCTATCTAAAATAACGGTTATTGTAATTTGTATTTTATAAAAGAAATTAAAAAACTTGCTTGCTTGCAGTGCTGTGTGCAGTTATAGAGCACTTGCGGCGTGCTTCTCATAACACGTCTCTCGTGTTCTGCCAACCTCTGCCTGCTTTATGACTGAGGAACGAACACAACGATAAGCTGTCTTTAAGAAAACACGAATTAATTGTCGTGTCGCAGAAGAAATCTTCTCGGGGCTCAGTGCAAGGCGTCTATACTTGCTATAATAGTCTGACAAAATCACACTAATTATGAACTCAATAATCTATTATTAATCTATTTTCTTAGGTGAGATTAATTCTTTGATGGGAACAATAAATGCCCATGCTGTCTCCGTGACTGGCGATGATGGCCCGGAAGTCAGGAGCGCAGCCACGAAAATGAGATCACTGCGCAAGCGCGCTGGTAAAGTCTTGAAGAAACTCGATAAAATCATTGGTAAGATATATCAGCAACAATTGGTCTTTCTTTCTGTAAAGTGTGTGAAACTGTATAATCATTCCTGTAACGTTTGTTAATCTGTTAATTTGGAGCAAATACTAAACAGACCTCTTTACTTTGGACGTAACGTTTTCCTATTTCTGACCACGTGTAATTCCCTTGAGTATTATTTTTTAATGGACCTTTTTACTTTGAGCGTAATGTTTTCCCATTTCAGACCACATGTTATTCCCTTGGTATTATATCTTTTATAGACCCTTATAGCTTGGGGATAATGTTTTCCAATTTCAGACCACATGTCATTCCCTTGAGTATGATTTCTTTTAAGGACCTTTTTACTTTGAGCGTAATGTTTTCCCATTTTAGACCACATGTTATTCCCTTGAGTATGATTTCTTTTATGGAACCTTTTTCCTTGAGTGCAATGTTTTTCCATTTCAGACTACTTGTCATTCTTTTGTAAATAAGATTCAGTCTTTGTTTGATTTGCATCCATATTCATGTGTCTTCTGATGCGAAACCGTTAAATGCGTTAACTTACTTTCTCTTTTTTTTCCAGCCAGGAGATAAAATGCTAAAGGCAAATACCTTCCTCTCATAGAGAAACAAGCTATATACTAAATTCTTGCACAAGTGTTTTGGAACTTAATATATCCCAGAGTCTTGTGCGTTAATAGGAAATTTGGAAATTAATGGTCGTTGCCAAGCAATACCATAGAAGATCATCTCGACTAATTTTTTTCCCTCAACATCGGAATAGCTAGTAGCGCGCTTGGACTGATCGTATTGACTCACACAACGCTTTATTAAGTAATGACCAAACATCATTACTCTAAATATTTATAAAAGCAAAATGATTTTGTACTTATACACACGAAGTTTGTTATTTTAAACATTAAAGTAATTACCACACATTACCGTCCACGAATTAAGTCAGTATATTTATCTGTCATTAAATTGACAGTATCAAGATCAAAAGAGGCTTTACACTATCACGTGATGACAGCCATGACAGAAGGCACAACAATAGTTTATTTTTCCCTTGGGAAACTGAATTATTTCTCATGTAAATCAGATTAGACCAGATTCAATTGTTCCTGCCTCCTGTCTTGGCTGCGATCATGTGATGGTGCATATAGACCTATAGACCTATAGATCTATAGACCTCCTTAGCTTTGTTGTTTGTTGTGCACATTTCAGACCATGTGATGCCACTCTTGCGAGTTGATTTCGATTATGATTGTTCGTATAAAAGAACAATTCTCAAGGGAATGTCAAGTGGTCTGTAATGGGCAATTTGCATACAAAGGTGAAGATGTCTATGGACCTATCACACGGCAGCCATGTTTATCCTCATGAGAATAAGAACCTTTGTTTAACCCGCATAAACTCATTCTCAAACTCTTGTATGCGAGGCTACGAGTGGTAGAATCTATTGTTCCAACCAACATGGCTGCCGCGTGAAAAAGGCCCATTGCAAGGGCATCCAAAGAATTAAAGTAAAACAATCGTAGTGACATAAAATGTAGTTTTAGTATTGTGATACTCTGTTGTAAAATAAACTGTGCAAATTGTCCAAAAAAATATTTTAAAAATATACGAAAGAGGTAAAAATGATGTCCCATCTGGGTAAGTGAAATTTTATTTAACGTATAAGCTTATGTTGGATAATTTTAGTTGCGCAAAGCATGGTATTTTGATTTTTCCTATAATTGATGGTTTTCACGGCGGCCATGTTGGAGGAACTTAACAAACGAATTGTCAATGAATTCTTTTGTTATGTACTCCAACATGTCCGCCGTTTCTTTTGTTATTTCATTCTCTTGGGAATGGTTGAAAACCAGCAATTGTAATCGGGAGAGAGCCGCCAATATTGTGTGCGCTTGTAGAGAATCACGCATACAAGTTCTAACAATCAATAATTCTCAATCCCTGATGATGCGCCATTCAATAAATTTAATTTGCCTAGAAGATACATCGTTTTTACCTCATATATTGTTAATGGAAGCTATATACAATAGTTTAATAGTAATATAATGATCATATATATCATTAAGCTGGCGCAGCTACGCAAGTCAAATTACAGAATTCACCATTTTCCATACATTGGTTCACTAGTCAAACACAAAGCGCTCCAGCGAGGCGCCAAGGTGCTTTTAAAGGATTATTCAAATTTGAACCTTGCAACCTCGACTGAATACTTTGTGTTTGACCAGTGAAACGATGTATGGAAAATGGTGAATTAGATCTTTTTTTAAGTTGGGGATTCTAATCAAGACCTCAGTAACTGTCACACCCTCTTTCAGCGTGACAATAAAATCACCTGGATCACAAATAGAGAGAAGGCATTTTTAAAGCCGTGAAATAAAAAATACTAGCCAACGTGTAATAGTCAAATAGACACAAAAGAAAACAATAGAATAGTCCAAATCCACTCATGGGTGTAATCGGTTTTGACCATTTCAGACCACGTGTCAGTCTCTTGAGAATAAGTTTATTTGTTTGAGTCGTATCAATATATTCATGTGTCTTCTCATGCGCAACCGTTAAACAGGGAATGGCAAGTGGTCTGAAATGGAAAAACAGTGGATTGGATCTATTAGGGTCTACTAGTGTGTATTAGTCTATCATCTTTTTCACGGGTTTAGTGAGTCAGTCTAGCCTTCATAGTATTAACATGAATACGTGTAAACACATCCACAAGGACACTGACATTTGTATGTACCGTTAGGCCCATCACATATCATATTCTTCACTGTGTTCTCGATGGCTTTTAGACTTTTGAATCCTGATGTAAAAATATGACGTCCATCGCTTGCTATGTCCATTAGTTCTTGCTTCCAGAATGCGTTTCCCACGCCAATAGCAAATACCTCGACACCAGCGTTCTTTAGCGCCTTTGCTGGACCAGTTGCATCATCACTGGATTGTCCATCCGTCAGAACGACTAACGCCTCGTTAAAGAAAAGGGCGAACGAATTAATATTGGTGGAGGTTCATTGTTGGTTACGTTATCTCTAACATAATTGATAATAAGAATTTCTATATGGGCCGTAGAGCACTGAGACACTAAGCAAGCAAGCCAGCCAGCCAGCCAGCCAGCCAGCCAGCCAGCCAGCCAGCCAGCCAGCCAGCCAGCCAGCCAGCCAGCCAGCCAGCCAGCCAGCCAGCCAGCCAGCCAGCCAGCCAGCCAGCCAGCCAGCCAGCCAGCCAGCAAGCAACAGAAAATTAAGTGAGACGTACCTTTCTGACTTTTGAACGACTTTTACTAAATAGCTGCGCTTGTGCAGCTATCAATCCTTGTCCAGTTTTTGTCCCACTTCCTCTAAAAGGGATTTCACTAATCGCCTTCAGGGTACTTTTGAGATACTTATGGCTACCAAATGTCATTTGCACATGCGCATTATTCGAGTAGGTAACGACTCCCACACGTGTCATCGTAGGGCCAACATCAAAATATGATACAATGTTTTTCACAAATTGTAGAAATCGAGCGAAGTTTTGAGAGTCCTCGACATTGATGCTATGGGAGCCATCGATGACGAAGCCAAGTTCAAGCTGTGTGTAGCACTCTGCAGGATTTGAAAAGAATTATATAGATGCTCAATTAAAAGGTAAGTGAAAGAATTTTTTTTGTATTTATTGACTGGTTTTACTTGACGTCATTTCCTGTCTCGTGTAGGACGTTCAGCTGCACCGAAAGCCAATTTGTGAGGAATTTGATGCTCAAATAAATGGTAAGCGAAATAATGTTTTGACTGGTTTTCACTTGACGTCATTTCCGGTCTCGTGCAAAATGTTTATCAAGCTAAATCACGAGTTTTCAATAGAATTCTTTCTGACTGACAGCACATAGTGGTTGGAGCAGATACAAGATTCAGTTCAATAATGGTCAACACCCAGTTTACGTCTGTTTAGTTGGGACGCGCTAACAGGTGAAGTTACGCGTATAAGCTAAAGCGTTGCAAGTTTTTGAAGCTGTATCAAAAACGTGCAACTTGTTACTGCTATTTTCAAAAACATGCGAACTCGGTAGCTGCGAGCTGCACGCTGAAATTTGGTAGTCAAAAAGATGAAAGGTACCAACTGATTAGTTTTGATTGACAGCAGCGAAAAACCAAATTTCAGCGTGCTGCTTGCAGCTACCGAGTTCGCATGTTTAGTGATTTCAGTGATTTCTTTTCCGAAAATTGTTGCACGTGACATGTGACGATGCATCAACTTTTCGTGCGTCACGAAAATTCATCGTCAATCGTCCTAAAAAATTATCAATTTATAATAGTTTTTTAAATGCATTATTCATCAATCAACCTAACTTGTTCAGTGACACTTTATACAAGAAAATAATGGAACAAATCATATTATCTATCTTTTGAGTCCCCTTTTTTTCTTCAAGATTTCAAAAGTTTTATTAATATAGTTCATTGACCTAGGTGTTTTGCGATTCAAATAGTTACAAACAAGCGATGTGGATTTAAATGATTGCACTAGAAATACAACCAGATCAAAAAATTCGGTTTTTATGGTACTTACTCGGCTGACATTTCTTATATCCTGACATACACCAACAACTATAACACACAGAAAAGTAGCTCAAAAAAATCAGCAGCCCAATCCAGTGCATTCTGTTGAACTCGTCTGTACGTTTTTATTCCCGAAGAATACGCGAAGTGTCAAGGAAATTAAGTCGTCTGATTGTCGTTTGTTTTATTTTACTTTCCAAAGTAGGAGTTTTGGATTAGAGATAATAATATTTATATCAAATGGCAAGATGGTTGGTTATTCTTAAGGAAGAGAAGGAAAACAATGCATGTCTTAAGAATGAATAAGAAATGAATTTTTATCCTTTCAATTATTGGCGATATTATTTTGGTCCTTTATTATATCTGGCTTTCCTTTCTTTCTACGTACATTTAGCTTTCTTGTCTATTTTTGACTTTGTTCATGGCCTAGATTAATTAATTGCTTCAATATTCTGTCATAACAAAGTCCTTATCCTCTTAGACCCTCGCACGTTCAAAACTCGTCATGAATAATTTATTTTTGTTGAAGTTGGTCACCCGTCACTTTTACCGACACTAAAGCAAACAATGGCCTGACCAGTCTTCGTATAAGCCTTTTCATAGTTTAAGAATCGATTTCACTGCGCATGCGATTTTATCCCGAATTTCTCACCTTCTTTTGTTTAATTAAGAACAAAAGAAGGTTTAGACACAAGAAAGTGAGAAATTCGGGATAAATTCGCATGCGCAGTGGAGTCGATTCTTAAACTATGAAAAGCCTTATTTATTAGATTTATCCAAAGGGAGCTCGAAAGGGATCTGAAAGTAGTGACGTAGAAATGACGTAAGCAACGTTATTGTTTTCCATTTAATGTTTGGAAATCAATAATTTCAAGAGGAAAAACGATACCTCAGTTTTGCAAATTTTCTCAATTCTAATCTGGGTAACATTTCCTTTCGGATCGGCTGCTTTGTCTTTTTATTACTGTCAAATATTTGATTAATAATGCCATCTCGAGAGAATATTTTTGGTTAATCGGTTTTGGGAAGTGGCTTCCTGTCCACCATGTCCCCACAATTCCATTAAGCAATGCTTCGTGTGGGTTTTATCATAAAAAAAGCTGTTACCATTATGGGCATGAACCCTTGATTTTATTCAAAGCCGTCGCTAGGAAAACTACCGACAACGCCCAGTAACTAAAGGACTCTCCTTAGCAACGTGAACGTCATAGACAAGTTGAAGAACGTCAAACTGTAATTAAGATTCCAAAAGATCAATTGATCTTTACGTTCATTCGTTCTTTCATTCCATTCATTCCACCCATTAATCTTAACCTCATAAAGCTATTAAACTAGTAGTCCCTTTAATTTCCAAGAAACGACCAATAAGTATTGAACTATGAATCTTAACCCGTTAAACTAGCCAAAGTCTTCCCTACAAACGCCAAGCTAGTATTGACGTCAGAAAAACAGGATTTCAAAATATATTCCGTTATCGTAGCAATAGAGAAATTTTTTTTTCGGATTCGTTATTGATACGTCCGAGACAACACCCAAGGTTTCCATGGTATTAGTATATATGGTTATCTTATCGCGCAGCCTATAAATGCCGACTATTTTAAATGGAACCTTGAAGCTGGTGCTTTTGTTATATCGTACCACAAGCAATGGCATTTTTAAACGACATCTTTCATCGAAATGTTACGTTGATGAACTTCAACATTTCAATGCATATAGCCACCAAATATGAAAATCGCTTACGACTATATCAAGGATATACTGAAAAACTGCTTGCTTCTCTCTCGAGAAGTTACGATAGCAGTAACGTGGACTCTCAACCCAAATGGATATTTATACCACGCTGTTTGGTACCTCTCGCTATTCAGAAGGTACAGCCCGGTAGAGAAGTCAAGCAGCCCACTGAAGGACCCAAAATTACACACTACGTTCACCACAATGGTACGTTTCTCTAATGTAAATCTTCGAATTTTACATACCATTTCAGAAAATGGTGTACTCAACTTCGACTCATTAGAAGAAGAGACTTTAGGGTTGAGCAGGAACTTAGCCACCAGTGGATATTACACCAGCAAAAAGAAGAGGAAACAAAGGAGGGTGATGAGGAGAGCTACCATAGTGGAAGACCGAAACATGAAGAGTTATGCGAGTCTACAGAGTCAAGACAAGCAGAAGAGGACGACTATTATGAAACCTTGCGCAAGTCCCTCTGTCAGGGCTTGGTCATTCTTTCGCACAATGGTCGGTAGCTATACTTCTTCAACCTATGAAGTAACGTAACTTGTTAGTCTATAAGAGATATGAGTAGACACTCTACTCTCTACCTTCCAATACCCATAATACTTTGGGGGCTTTGGGGGACTCATGCTGAAGGCTGATCAGACAATGTTGAAAATATACCTCGTTTGATATCCAGATATAAAATGAAACAGTATACGTATGAAACACAGAAAGATAAAGCAGTTTAAAGCAAATTTTATTTAACATTTCTTCGTAAGTCATGAATCAGTACATTATTGTTTCTGTAATGCCAAATCTTATATATATATATATATTTATGTATTGTAGGTGATGCCTGTAAACTCTCCGGCATTCATGGTCTTGTCATTGCCATTTTGATATGCTTCCTGGTATTGAGATGCTCTGTGATTTTGTTTCGTTAGATGCTTTCCTATATACCCGATAGGTCATTGAAATATTTAAAGTGGACGAAGTTGAACTTCGCTCATCTAATTTCCTGCCGAGTTTCTTTGGCTGCTTGGAAAATCGTTTTTCAACTGTGGAACTGTAAGTAGTGCCCTCCTGGTAATTTCCATTTGATGAGGTTTTCTTATTTAAAAGCTCATCAACTGATTGGTGTACTGAAAACTTGTCATTCGTAAGACGTTTTCCGCTAGACGAGGTTTTCTTTCTGTATTCTCCCGTTTTGTCGTCAACCTTGTCATCATGGCTGCTTTCAGTATTCTTCGTGGAAGGACGCTCTTGGTTTTCATCATTGCTTTCAGCAACTATTTCAACCTCTTCTGGTTTGTTTTCTTGGACTTTGTTTTTCACTTTAATTTTATTCTCGGCATCACCTTCGTCTTTTACGATTCTTCTTCTATTATTGCCATTCTTGGTACCTATTTCATTAAGAACGAAAACACTACCAACCTCCAATTCGTCGTTTTCATCATATTTGAACACAAAGGGTATCTTTAAAAGCTTTAAAACCGAGTTTCGAAATCTGAAACGATAGAAAGAATTTATTTACTTTCGTTAAAACATTTTCTTTTTCAAATTTCTTGTCAAACTTCTTTTTATGTGTTCAAAAAGTGGCAGTGTGCGCGCGGTACTGTTGGATATAGCTTCAATCGTGCTAAAGGAGAGGAGAAAGGGGCAGCGGCCCATTTTTTATTTCTTAATCGTAGAAACATTTTTTACAGAACAATATGTAAACATAGGTTTTTGGCTAGTTCTTTAACCTTCTTCAGTAAAAGTAAAAGGGGTCACCGATAAATAAATGTTTTCTTACTTTGGGTTCACGATAGCATAGATAAAAGGGTTGCATATTGCACTGGTCTTGGCTAACAACGTCGGAGCCATTTCTATTTCTGGGCTGATTGAAGATTTCTTTCCAAACATGCAAATTACTACCACAATTGCGTAAGGCAGCCAAGCTATGGTGAAGAAGACAATAGCGAACATGCACATTTTGTTGATGTTTCTTAGATTTCTGAAGCAAAGGTTGACAAAGTAGTAATTACTTTCACTGGTATTCTTGTTGATCACCTTTCGGATTTTGGCGAGGTATATTGTCGATACAGAAACAGGAATGATGTAGGCCATGGTCAGTAGAAACATCACATATACTCGTCCGCTTGTGTTTTCGGGAGACCATTGTGGCACGCAGTTTGTACCAGCTCCTTCGATGCTCATTTCAGTTATTCCAGTCAACGGAGGAAGCATTGCACAGACGGAATACAACCACACACCAAGCAGAACCTTGGTTTGTGAGTTGTCGCGTTCAATTCTATTACCCACAAATGGCTTGTTCTTCACCAAGAGGTAGATTTTTACTGTAATAACTGCCATTGTTGCTATCATTGATACGCTTCCTGTTCCTGCGACAAATCCAACAAAATGGCAGATCTTATCATTGAAGATCCACCCTTTCATCACAGAGGAAACGAAAGTAAACGGCAGACTTCCATAAAGCAAAAGAAAGTTCGAAGCAATTATGCTTAAGAAGCACGGTGTTAGAATTTTTTTGCGATACTCCCGTTTCAGCAGGACTATGAACATGATCAACTGGGTGCAGGATCCAGCCAATAGAAGGAAAGCTGAATATACTGACACTGCCTTGTAGCCTGTTGATGACAGTCGTTTATATGAACCATCCATAATGAAAAGAATATAGTCTGGTCGAAAACCTATGGAAAGAAAAAAGATAATACTTTGTAAGATAGCCATGAAAGGTTAGAGAGAGCTGCATGACTAGTGAAGATGAGTTTCGGTAGACATGTTGTCCGCCAGCAACAATGCCGTGATTTTTTGTGAAAAGAGACTTCGTTTTCCAAAGAATTCATTAAACCTTCTCGATCTGCTATATTTTTTTATACTTAGAACTAACCCGAGAAGGCAAGGCAAGGCAAGGAAAAAGAAAACAAAAGATCATTCCGATGGCTGTACCAATATCATGCATCCACGAGTAAAAAAAAAAAAAAAAAAAAAAAAAATCCCCCTAGTGCTAATCGAAAAACCGTGGGCACCTAGAAATATTAATATTGCGTGCAGGAAGATAACAGGAACCTTTCTGATTGATTACAAAACCATCTTGAAATATTTCTAGGTGCCCACGGTTTTTCAATTTGCATTGTAATTCAGTCTATTCGACGACTAAACTTTACTTTCGCGAATAAGTAATGATTGATTGAATGAAGAATGAATAAATGACTTCAAGGTAAGTAGCTTAAATGGGAGAGCGAAAAGAAATATATATGTATCAACCAGTCATCAAGGCCGAAAGTGAAAATCTGTTCCCTGCTAGCAGAGTCTCTCTTCTCTTTCTCTCCCTTCTTTCAGGCGGGGAGGAAGGAGACAGTCTATTTTTCTCTCTCAACCAAAACAAAAGGAAAATAGGCTCTGCTAGCAGGGAAGAAAATCTGGAACTCAAAAAATGAATATATATGAAGGTGTTTTTGCTGCATCGATAGTTATTAAACTGAGATTTTTTTTTTTGAGTATAATTTCTTCAAGCATATATTTTTCACACGAATCAACTCTTTCGAATAGATTAGTTACGACTTACCCTTCTATCGAATATAAACTCTTTCCATTTCTTTCAAACCAAGTTTTCACGGTGTCATTTTGGCTGAGATCAGTTCCGAAAATGTTACATAATAAAACATTACGCCTTTATGAACGAGGAAAGGTGCGACGTCATTAACATCAAAGCTGCCGCCGTTTTGAGAAATGAGCCGGTCAGAAATAACCTGTCAGCGGTATTCAGTTAAATTGCATATTCGTATAGCGCTTGCAATATCGTACTGGACAGAGAAAATATCTTCTCCTGTGGGGAGGAGAGGGGTCAATGTGGCACACACTTCTGGAAGTGTACTGACATTACCTAAAGGCTTTTGTTTTGTTTTCTCCTTTGTTTTTGTTTTTGTTTTTTCCCCCGAATGTTTAACTCTGAAAGCATTTGTAGTTGTTTTATATTTCACCCTAGAAAAACAACACGACCATGCCGCCAATTTTGCATCGCAATTAAAGAAATAGTCATACATTTTGACGCAATTGCTCTTTAATTAACTCATGGGAGTGGCATCCGACTTCTTTGTCATAACAAGAAATCTCCAAAAATTATTGGTGGAGCCACGATGGTTTCACTTTTCATTTTTTTATTTTTGGCTTATAAAATCAATATACACCGCGGTTCCTTTTCAAAGGGTGAAACTGGAAAAAAAAAAAAAAAAAAAAAAAGGAAAATTTTATCACATCCATTAAATAGATAAAACACTAAATTTTTTACCTTTTTGTCAAATAAAAAGGTACATACCATTTCTAATAATTTGAATTTATTTTTAAAATCTATAAAAAAGTTAAGAAAGAAAAAAATTGTAAGAGACTTTATTGGGATTTTTGGGATCTAACTTCGCGATTTTACAAGAAAGCAGAATTACCACGATCAGTCACTGATTGTATATTTGTGAAGATTTGTGAATATTTTGACGTTAAACTGAGGCTAACGCTGTGTAAATGAAAGTGTAGTTATCAAGGAACACAGCTCGGTATTTTACGAATTCGACTAGGACAGCTATGTTCAAATCGAATTTACGTATCTGCAGGATAATATACAGCTATTTCAAAAAAATTTGAATACTGAGAACTGCATACCGAATGGTTCATTCAAAAACCGAAGTGCATTGTGGGTCATAGTGACATTGTCTAAAGTAGGATTAATAATTATTATTTATCCTATTTTTAGTACATTCTATCCGAATCAATATACTAACTACATGTAGAGAGTTAATTGCTATATATTTACTTTTTATTTTAAATTAACGAGACCCAAAATGCCCTTTGGTCTTTGAAAGCACTATTCAGTATGCAGTATTCAGTATACAACCTTTTTTGAAAAAGCTGTATAAGCTACAAAACTTCAACCCGCAATATCCATAAAACAGAACTATGTATAACTAGCACCGAATAGAGCGTTTTCACTTTGCGTCACAGTGGCCAGGTTGGTGTACCAAAACAATACAATACTCCAGTTTCGGGTTCTCTTTGCTCAGTCTTACTCTCGTTTGTGCGTTATAATATTCAACTATTCAACTAAAACCAGTGGCATTTTAATCAACTCGTATTGTTCCGTAGTACATACATTCCTTACTTTACAATGGACCTTAATGGAAGAAAAGAACACATTGTACACAATCGAGGCTAAGACTGAGAAAAGGCGAACTCGAAATGGGAGTATTCTACCATCCTCTAGTATTGAGCTCTATTCTTATGCAAAAACTGTGCAGAAAGTTTGCTACACCAATATGTGTGCACTAAAAACACAATCTACCAACAATAACATCCTACTATTTTTAATTTAGTGCTGCTTCATAGAATAAGTTTGAGAACTCTAAAGGGTTGTAATCAATTTGAAAATTCCCATTTAATTTATTTCTTCTCGATACCCAGATTACATCATAAGTTATTTATAACTTAAAAGTAATAATGCTAAATAAATTATATATATAGGTCCCACCAATTAACTTTGTAGACAAATTAGGAACCCATAAGATACCCTTGCAAAGCCAGTTACAAAACTATTATTTGTAATATTTTTTTTTTACATGTATTAGACATATAAGGATTTAGGATGAGAGTTTGGAATTACTAAGTCGACTTCACGCCATATATATCCGTGAAACGATCACTACCCATGTAAAAATCGCTTACATATAGTTGCCAACTACTATGGGCCAAATGCAAAACTTGCACCGATGTGAGGCTTAAGTTGTGAACAAAGGGATCTGGCATGATTCGTGACTTTTGAATCACGCCAGATTGCTTTGAAACACGCCAGATCCCTTTGATGCGTTCTTAAGTAGTGGCAACAACCCAGATATATAATAAAAACTCATTTATGTGTTAGTCTGTGATAAGAGTTTTCTGGGTTTTTCTTGGTGTAGCAAGCTTTATTGTATTCTGGGATCCTTGTTTTGCAGGGTTTAGCTCCAAATTCATTATCCTGGACCATTGTTTTATTGTCTTCATGCCTCAGACTTTGATTACAGCGCTTCTCAGTCACATGCGTGAAATCGTAAAATTTGCCATCGTGACGAAGTGGGTTTTGGTGGACGTCAATCAATGCGTTTCCATGACCTTTGTGTTTTCTGACAATGCTGCGAAAAACTTTGATTGGCGTCCACCAAAACTCTATTATGTCTCAAAAATGTTTTTCACGATTTCGCGCGTGATTGAGATGCGCCGTAACATGATGCATGTGGTGTAGCTTGGGTACAAACAACACCACATATGGCAGGATAAATGTTTGTAACCAAGCTTGACCATAATGCATTTTTTATCAAACTCAATAAAGAAGTCTATGTCTGCTCACTGTGTTAAGCATTGGGGTCAAAATTAAGACTTCAACATATAAAATCCAAATAAGATGAGGATTTACAACAATTAATTAAGTACTATAGACCCCTTGCAGTACTTCGGAATGCAGCTCAATTTGAGGGCGGTTTCCAATTGTAGGGAGATTGAAATTATTTCGTTTTGTCCTCCAAATTGAGCTTCTTTGACGACATAGCAAAGGTTCTATTGCTGGACATCAAATTATGATGCACAGTCTTCATTATGCAGGAATACTAAAACACCTCTTATTATCTCGGATGGACTAGAAGCTAATATGAAATTACAAAACAAGTGATACAAATCCCATTGAGAAAAAGCGTGATTTATTTTGTATCTTCATATTAGGGTGCAAACAATTAATCCGTGAAACACTAATTACAAAATAGTACAAAATAGTGCTAATTAAGCAATAGAAAACAATGGAATTTGCAAGAAATTGTGCTATTTAGTACATTTAGTATTACTAAAGTTTCATGGATATATTGTTTGCACTCTAACCTCGAATCCAAGATAATTTTGAGAATAGAAGGGTCTATTTTTGAACAGCAATCTAAAAACAAAGCAAACTTATTTGTATACTACTTGTAAAAAAAAACTTACAAAAACACCTAACACAAACAAAAGAATGAAAAAAAGCAAAAAACGGACGTTGCGACGAGTATCTACAGATTCGAATTTTTTATATTCTTATAATATATTCTTACCAATTATGGTTTCATAATTAATTATTTAATAAATAGCCTATACTGCATTATATTTTGTCAGTTAATAATCATATCATGGTTTCTAAGGTTCCCCAAAAGCATCATTGATTTTTGTCAAGTGTCGTATAGCTAGGTCCTCTGGTAGATGGAAATCAAAGGGCTGTAGTCGTTCAAGATATGTTAATGCTTCGGTCATTCCTGTGGAAAGAACAAGTGAAAAGGATTGAGTGATCGTTTACGTAACATAATGGATGGGCGGATGGGCGGATGGACGGATAGACGGATGGACGGATGGACGGATGGGCGGATAGACGGATGGCGGATGGCGGATGGGCGGATGGGCGGATGGGCGGATGGACGGATGGACGGATGGACGGATGGACGGATGGACGGATAGACGGATGGATGGACGGATATACGGATGGACGGATGGACGGATGGACGGATGGATGGATGGATGGATAGATGAATGGATGGACGGACGGACGGATGGATGGATGGATGGATGGATAGATGAATGGATGGACGGACGGACGGACGGACGGACGGATGGATGGATGGTAGGATGGATGGATGGATGGATGGATGGATGGATGGATGGATGGATGGATGGATGGATGGATGGATGGATGGTAGGATGGTAGGATGGATGGATGGATGGATGGATGGGTGGGTGGGTGGGTGGATGGATGGGTGGGTGAGTAGATGAATAGATAGGTGACTGGATAGAAGGGCATATTGATGGGTAAGGTAGGGCGACAAGTGGTGGATTGACAAGTGGGTGGTTGGGTGATTGGAAGGATAAATGTATTGATAGGCGGATGGTTGGGTGAAAGGCATGGTGATGGTTGATTGTTTGATAGATGAAAGTACGAAATACGAACGCAAAAATATTTATCTTTTCAACTTTCAAGGGAAAATCTTACGTGATATCATACTCACCAGATTTAATGACGTATGCCCAAGACTGATAATGTTCATCGATAACGGTTGATGTTCTGGTTACAATCCGACACCACTGGACTAACGCTTTTTGGCTTTAGAAAAAAGAATCACAATACAATTAACAATCAGAAATAATTATCACATATAGGTGGAGTTCCCTCTGTGTATTTGTATAGATGTCTCGGTGAAGTAAGAAAAATTGTTTAAAATAGACCGGTTTCCATTTTTATAAATACCGCTGTGCTCCTTGATTACAGACTCATTTAATAAAGGTTAGCCTCATTACAGTGTCAACATTTTCGCAAATAGTAAGAGTAAAGTAAAGAATGCACTACTTCAACAATAACAATACAAATACTTTCAAATCTCACAGACGTTCACTGGAACACACGTTAATTCTACAAACAAATCGAGGCTAACAATGTGAAACAGAGAACTCGAAACTGCAACCGCAAGATGAACAAAAGCAGAAATCTACGCTTTTAGGGTTGCTTGGTGATTAAGATAAGGGGAAACGCGTTCAGTTTATTACTTACTTGAGTCCTGCGCAGACTAATGACTTGAACTGGGAACAAAGACGTACAAGCAACACATCAGTAACATGGAAAAACTAACAGAGAATGCAGGTTGGAAAAAGTTTTGTTGTATGTTGCATACCAAGCCCAGAATGCAATATAGGCGATGGGAATCCAATCAGCAAAAGGTGACAACGATATGAAATTTTCACAAACTTTGTTTTTTAAGCATATTTTCTTCTGCGCTGACATTTACATATGATCCACAATACACTTTAAACTTGGTAAGCCGCATGGAACATGTATCATAAACCTTTTTTGAGATAGCGAACATGGTGCATTGTGGTCTAGCTTCGGTACAAACATTATGCCTTATATGGTGTTGTTTGTACTGAATCTAGACCACAATGCACCATGTTCGCTATCTCAAAAAAGGTTTATGATACATGCAACATGAAACATTCTAACGGTAAATTTTTATTTGATCTATCGTTTGCCTTATCAGTTGGGTTGCACCTGTTTACACCGACCATTACACCGTCCACGCAGGAGTGGTAAACACATTAAATAGAACTTGCAATATGCAATATGCATCATATTCTTCAATAGCTGTATGTACAAAAGTATGCAGTGTAATGCGGATATTATCAATTATAAGTTATGAAATTACCATGGCATCCATGCTTCGTCGACAGGGTTCGTGCGTTGTTTTTATTCGATGCAGAGTTCTTAGCAACGTCTGTAAAAGAAGGCAGGAATATATGAAAATAATATTGTAAATTACGACTTGGAGAGGGAACTATATCAAAAGAGAACTGGAATTATAAGAAAAGTAAAACAAAATTATATATGTGAATATATGTCTTTATACCAAGAAATGTATATTTGGTGATCCATGTATTTGTGACATGCATAAAGTACCATAAACTGTTCTCATAATGGCTGACAAGTGAACGAAAGGTCACCACGTCACGAAAGGTCACCACTTCACGAGGTCATTAAAGTTCACAACAAGATATGAAAGCACATGTAATGCGTTAATAGAAAGTATAAGAAATTGGCCTTTTGTTTTGACTTGAAGTCGCGCTATCCACCTTTATTTTGAATGAGCAGCTTTGCTCAGCCTTGCAAAATGACTGGGTGGCCTCACTTTCGTACGCTCTTCAGTCATTATGAGAACGCGGTGAATACGACTAAAGCCTCGCAATTTGAATTTTGAACGTGACCTATTTAAAGCCTCATTTTTTTGACGTCTTATAATGTTTGGCTGAGGGGTTAGATGGGGTGGTGCCTCCATAGAATGGCTTAGACCAGTCAAAATAACATTACTCGTACGAACCTGTTTTGCAGTAGTCGCGCAGCTGCCATCAAGTGCAATGCCAAAAGCCTCTGATAAACGACTTGCTGGTGTGGAGTTGTACTCGCGGCCATGCTGATGAAATACCAACATTAATATAGTAATTGGAAATCAAGGCTGGCGTAGCCGTAGTTCACCTGTATCTCGCCTCTCGGGTTTGATTCCTGACTCATCACATGTGAGTAGAGTTTGTTAGTTCTCTTCTTTGATTCGAGGGATTTTCCCCGGGTCACCGATTTTCCCTGGCATACTAAATTCCAATTAGATATAATATTTAGCTGTGCCCTGACTTTCGTCAGGTTATATTTAGGGTATCAATAAAATTTGAACAAAGACCTGACAAGCACCTAACTCACAAATGCAGTGACTTCGAGGTTGGTCGCATTGCATGTGTGCCCTAGCTTTCCGGCCATCCAAGAATCGGTTGGCAAGGGTTGGCGTGCGCTTCTAATGCGTCGCCTCTGACCGGGTTAGATTCTTTTCGTATGTGAGAAGAGTTGTTAATTGGTGTTGAGGGAAAATTTGGAAACCATGCTTCATGCTTTAACTGTTATACTTGCCCCCTTGAAACAACAACACGGCGTATTTTGTGGATCTCACCTTCAATGCGTAATAGCTATCGAATAACTCCCAAACGTGCATTCCCTGAGGCAGTGAAGATCTGGTCGTAGGGACAATACAAGCAACGAGAGATTTGGACGAAATTAGACGACTTTCCACAGTCTACAGTCAAAATAATAGGTTAGTACCGCACAATATACAATAGTTTTATTCATAACGGGAAACGCATTGACCTATAAGAGTCATCAGTGATATGCATTTATCAAAATTATATGAGCATAGAAAAAGATTTGCGCTGCAGCAAAAATAGTCACGGCACGGTCACGGAAAGGTATTGACGGTGTCGCTGAGCCAATCAGAGAGCGCAAATTTCAGGATTCTATCCAATCAGAATACTGGAAAACGGTACCGCAGAGGTTAGTTATATTGGTTTGATTATATCTATATATATTCTTACCCTCACTAGTCCATGTTGCATTACTTCCTTCAGGGACATCGCCAGGTCTTTACGTACTGCGTTAATGAGCTCAGCATCTCGATGGTAATTATACTGTAATAGGAGAGTACGATAAATGAATTAAAAACCAATACACCTAATTCGACGCAAAAAATTAATTAATTAATTAAAAATTTTCAAAATTCGGTGTAATGTTTTTCCATTACTAGATATGCCACAATTCATTCCTTCGATGACTCTTTGCTTGAGTTGTATTCATATTCACGTGTCTTCTCATGTACAACCGTTAAACAAAAATAAAATTATACTCTAAGGAATGACACGTGGTCTGTAATGGCAAAATATTGCTCCACGAAAAAAAAAAAAAAAAAAATTGAGGATTTCCTCGTAAAAAGATTTTCCTTTCACAGTTCCCTGCGCCATCTTGAAAGGTAGCCGTGCCTTTGCGTCGAAGTGAGACGAACGCTGAGCTTGCAATGGCATGGCTACCTTTCAAGATGGCGTAAGAAACTGTGAAAAGGGACTAGTGCATTTCGTTATTTCATTGAGTCGAGCTTTTGACTATTCCGGCCATCTTCAAGGTTTGCGCAGTTGCAGAAAAAAATGGTCTTAACTTGAAGTCAAATTTTCAGAAACATGAACGCATGTGTAAAACACTTCTACTCACTTTTTCTTCAGCGACAGCTGTGTCCACTGACGACACAGAACTGGCTCTAGATCTTCTGGAACTCTGTCTACTAAAGCTTTTAACTGAGTCAGGTGATCGCGGTGAGTAAAGATCGGACGCAGACCATTCGTCGGTATCTTGATCTAACGCGTATTTTATTCTTGCTACATTTTCTACTGATGCTTGAAGCTTTGATAAAAGCTCGCTGTAGATAAATAATGGAATTATTCAATTTGAATATCTATGAATCACATGTGGGTCATGCAATTTTTACTTACAGTGAAAATCCCACCAGTCCCCACCGCCCCCGTCCCCCCCCCCCCCCCCCCCCCAATGCAAGTAAAAAAATGAACGGTCCCCTAGTACACTTTCAAGAATCACTTACAAGTATCCAGGTACAGCAACACTTGCAGACGCCTTCCTTAATATCTGTTCCTCAATCTGCTTCCCGGAACAGCCAAACTGACTGGAAAACAGAATACCGTGGTTATTTTTTATTATGCATTCAACTTCTAGCGATCCCAGCGCCCTTTGTTCTTACTGCGCATGCTCGACTTCGTCAGTTTCACACGCTACGAATGGTTCAAAAATTCTGCTCATCCGAGAACTCACTCTCGACCGCAAAGCTGTCATTCTTAATGCGCATGCTCCACGACGAAAAGCTGTTTCGACAATCACCACCCTATGCGTTCAGAACTGTACTCCCTCAGAGTACTCACTGTATATATAATCCCTCGCACTTGACGTCAAAGCAGCTCAATTTGGAGGACAAAACAAAAGAATTTCAACATCATGAGAATTGAAAAACTAGTGTATGTCATACAAATTGAACTGTATTCCGACGTGCTTCAAGGGGTCTTTACCCAAGCGCCCTGTCCTTCTAGTAACTGCGCACGATGAACAAAATACCAGACATAATAACAATATAATCTTTCAAGATGTCATATGCCTTGGTTGCTGAATCATAGCGTTAGTTACCTGATGGCGAATATCTGTAATATTGCCAGAGCACGTCTAATTATAGCCAGACTAGCATCACGAATTCTCTGTAAAGTTGCGATAAATAATAATAATAATTAGAGCATGATCCAGAAATTATAACAATAATCTATCTAGAAGTTGAAAAAAAAAAAAAAAAAAAAAAAAAAAAGGAACTCGTAGCGCTCTCGTCTTGAATGGAAGATAACAAGCATTTTCGAATATAAGTTTAGAACGATATAACAATAGTTACGTAAAAAATATACTGAAAAAAATGTATATGTTAATTGATTTGTAGCAGTAATAGCCTTTAACAGGACGAGAGGCAGTTTCCAATTCGTTTCTGTCAAGAGCAATAAATATAACTGAGAGGACAGGGTTAATGAATGAAAACTGGGCACTAGTGAACGTCTTTTTATTACGTGATCTGGTGACGTAACTCATCAACTATTAACGGTGCGTTTTGTGCAGATGATTTACGACATCCTGAAACTTTAAGAAGAAAATAATCGAAGGAAACTTTTCTTTGGTGTCAGGTCACGTGACGTGCATGACTAAGCGTGACGTAATGATAATGTCTAAACAAAACATTAAGTATTTATTTGCAATTAACTTAGTGCCGCACCTTGCTGCGCGCCTGTTCTGGGGTAAGGGGCACATGAAGACAGCACCCATTGTCGCCTTCCTCGGACAGATCAAGGGAGTAATCGCATTCGTACCCAAGGTCTCTGCTTTCTGTCAGGGAGGACGCACTTCTTTTGAAAGCGGCTGAGTTACTGAGCTAATGGGGTCAAACAAAAAACAAAGGCTCAGGACCTGATGCACCAAGGGTTAATGATACCTAAAGAGAGTGGCTGAGACTTGCTTTACTACATTCTCTCCGTTATTAGTAAATGAAGTTAAATGTGAGTATTATCTTTGTCATGCACTAGAGCGCAAACAATATATCCGTGAAATATTAGTAATACTAACTTACACTATTTTATGCTAATTCTTTTGTTTTCTTTTGTTTAACTAGACCTATTTTGAACAATTCAGTAATTAGTGTTTAACGGATATATTGTTTGCACTAGCTCTATAATGGTGTTTTCATTTAGTTAGTAAGTTAGTTTGACCATTTTTTTAGTGCAAAGTGTTAGTGGGAAGTGTTGGAAAATAAAGTGTAGAACAAAAGATACCTCGATCGGGAAAAACAAAACAAACAGAATAAAATAAGTTAACGTTAGGCATATCCATGAAGAAATTAGATTTCACAATAATACCCTTCTACTTTGGACTAGTTTTATATAGACTAGCTATACAATGGTTTTGAGTGAAATACCATGGAATATTCCATGACACACCGTGCCTTTTCCAGTATACACACGAGCCGTAGCACATCATTGAAAATACACCTAGGCTGCAATGCCTGATGGGAAGTTACAGTGGAATATCTCCGAATATACATCGATTTTCCTGCATTCTGAATGGCTTTATTTTCAATGTTGTGGGAAATGCAAATTAAAATCAATACAAGTCAAATTAAATACCGTTAAAACTATAATTTTAAGTAACCACGTTTTGTAAAAATCTTATTCAGAAGTTTTGTATTGTTATTTTGGTTTATTATCAAATCAATCTACCTTCGTCTTTTCTTTTTGAGGCCGTTCTGTCTCGGACACGCGGACAGGATACGAACAAGGATATTGTAAATGTGTTGTCTCAGTCTTGGACTGTCCAGTATTAACTTCACCTGAGTATAACAATTATTACGAAATTGGAAATGTAAGTTGGTTTAGGAATGAATGAGCGTTTTTCTATTTTTGATAGCAAATTTTACGAATATTGTTGACTGTATAAAAGCTTAACTATTAAATATGACACTGTTTGTTTTTTTTAATTCATACCTTGTAGAAACTGTACAAATCTCTCAAGATCTATTATTTGAGAAGTAAGTTGTTTCACAAGTTCTTCCTGAAATGTAAGAGAATACTCATTGTATAATATTCTTTTTGTTTACAATGTTATAAATGTCTTCATTCCCTGATTTGTGGAGTTAGACTTCTATATAAAGGCAACAAGAAGCTTACCTTTTTCTTGGGATGCATGACTTGTCCCAGTGCTGAATCAACATTACGTCTAACATCGTCATCACTAAAAACATTAAAATCAAAGTTTAACTAACACCAGAAACCTTCTGTACTCTGTTTACATCATAGAGTGCTGACAAATTTGTACAAATTAGTGCATAGTTTCGTAGGTATACTGTCTACTGAGGTCTACTGAACTTACTAATTTTTGCATTTGTGCAATTTCTCAGGATGTTTTTCACAGATATATGGCATGCCTTCTAATAATTAAGCTTAATTAATCCAATACATTTGTACAAACCTCATTTTGTCAAATCCATCAAGTGTTAATCCAGTTCTCGCCCTGTTAGCAACACAAAACAATATGACACTACTTAATTTGCAACAAATACATAGCTGCATAACAAGAAAATGGTTTTATTATTAGATACAGGCTAAGAAAAGAAGCCAGTTAGTTTTCTAACGAGCTAGTTCTAAAACATACATTTTTTTATCATCGTTTAGTGAATTATTTTTTAGCAATAGGTAAAGATGTTTTAATGACATAAAATTGTTTATGGGAGATTACATATTCATTTAATTGTGCTTTTAAAATTCCTTTACTAATCCACTGAAATTTTTAAAATGGGAAAGTTTCTGCCAGGATTTATATTTAAGTCTATTTAATTCTGGCTTAATTTTTTAAGAGACATAGTAGAGACATTTGTAGTGAAATGGGTGAGTGTAGTGTAGAGTGCTCACAATAAATCCATGAAACAAATACTAATTTTTAGCACTAAATAGTGATAATTAAACAATAGAAAACAAAGGATTCTGTATGAAATAGTACTAATTAGTACTATTTAATGTTCACGGTTTTAGTGCGTGCACTCTAGTATATGGTACAGACATTTACAACTTTATTTTTAAATGTTTATAAGGCTTTTAGATATCTTTTTAAATTTTTAAGTTTTATGGATAAATCTTTAGTTATTTTTATCATCTTTCAATTATGCAAAGTGCAGGTTAAAACTGGTTTTATTATGTACCATGGCTTTGTGCTGCACATTCTTGTCTTCTTGGTATAGTAGGCATACAAAAAGTTTAATTTAGGGCTGTAAAACAAGATTGTTTAGTTCATTTGTTTTAGTTTATTTATGTATTTTAATCTAGAATACAAATTCCTTATATTTCGGGGGGGGGGGGGGATTATCGTATATTAATTGAACTGTTTGAGCAGAGGTATTCTTTTCTCCCATCTACAGAACTGAGCAGAAGGAATAAAAAGACCTCTGCAAAGCATGGTGTATATTAATTTTTAGATTTATACATGTTAATGTTAGTTGTTTATTTGTTGCATTTGAAAAAATATATATTTTATTTCGTTTTTTTTAATTGTCATTCTCCATTGAATTTTAAAGTTATTTACAGATGAAGGTGAAAAAATATGCTAATAACAATATTATAGAAATAATTTACCATTTGTCACTAGCTGAAAGGAATAGTCTCCTTCACAGTTCCCTGCGCCATCTTGAAAGGTAGCCGTGCTTTTGCATCGAAGCAAGACGAACGGTGAGCTTGCAATGATAGAGACCTTTTTTAACACCTCAAACAATCATTCACATGTCTCTATCATTGCAAGGTCACCGTTGTTCTCGCTTCAATGCAAAGGCATGGCTACCTTTCAAGATGGCGCAGGGAACTGTAAAAGGGTCTATTGAACTCATGACCTTTTGGATAACAGGTCAGTCATACTCTAGCTACCGAGCTATAGGTATCTAAAAGGTCATGGCTTTGATTTCTTTCAGGGACTCTGAATTAACTCCTTTCAACTAATGATAAAATAATGATATCAAGCTATACTTACTTCCCTACAAGAGATAATGAATACATTTCATCATAAACAATTTAGTTTATTGTTAAATGTTAATTTATAAACAATAGATAGATTAATGAATTCAATATCCAATATTAACTTTAAGTAACTCCTGCGTGTCTTACTTGAGTTGCTCAAGAACTATCCTTTGTTTTTCAATCAGCTTTTCTGGATCCATTTCATCTCCAAGACTGTTACTTGCTTCCTCTGCAACGCACTTCTCCATTTCCTCCAGCTGCTGTTTCAGCTGTCCTATCAATCTGTCCTGTTTCTGTTTCTGTTTTCCAATCGCTGCCTCTGTATCCTTGAATTAATTATTTTATATTTAATAGAAGGGTTTCAAAAAAATTCAGGTTTCTATGTTTACTTGACGTGATTTAAAATAATAAGATACATGTACCAGTAGTATTTATAAATTGATTAGATTGTATGGACAATTAGTAAATTATCTAGTGTATACCCCAGACATTTAGCAATTAAATTCTATATACTTAATATATATTATATAATTATATACTTACTGCGACATCTTTTAGAGGAGGACTGCTACACTGGCTTGGGCCCTTACTGCCACCCCTTACATCAGGGCAGCCTTGAAATGCAAATTCCTCCAGAGCTTTAAGTAAGTGCTAAAGTAGAGAAAATGAAACAGGATGAAAATAGAGAATTATAGAATTTAAAAAAAAGTCATAACAGTTTTCTGATTCAATAAGGTGAATTAGCATGTGTCTGTCTTTTACTGGCCAAGATACATTATCTTACAGTTTATACAAATATGATTATAGGTTTTTAATATGTGAATTCACAGACTTGTCTCAGCCTTCATCCAATCAACTTTGTTGGATTGTATTATTTTTAATATTGCAAGACAAAAGTATGCAAACATACAGTGAATCATCAGTGGTCACAGTTTTGAGCTATGATTGAGCTGTAATATCATATATTTTATTTATGGGTTTCCAGTGGTAGTGAACTCTACATATACATACCTCTCTTCCTTCTGGAGGTGCTGCAACCACTTGTTTTAATCGAAACTGAACCTGAAGTAATGAGTACACATCAATTAAAAATATACATTCATGAATGTATAATCTATAGAAAATGCTTTTGTTTTCAATTTGGTGTACACAATGAAAATTGTATATTATAAATAATAATTTCTTAATAATTATAATAATACAACTTCAAATAGAAAGGGTCACAAATGGCAGTTGGGACTGTTAAACTTGTGGCCCTTTATGTTAATCATTTTAAAATTTGCCTTATTCTCTCTTTCATCTTTCTTCTTGCTTACAATAATGTAGAACAAGAGGTGGTATGATCACGGGAATTTAAAAGAACTGAACTTTCAAAAAAAGTAAGGTCTACCTTAAATATTAACATTTAATGAACCAAATAGAAATCACAGGGATAATACATACTTGAGCAAAATGATTCGTAAGCGAAATAAGCGAAGAGTTCAGTTCTTCATGTTCTTCTTGGAGCTCGTGTAGCTTCAAGTGGTCTGATCTGAAAAAAAGCATTTTTAAAATTCATCAATAATTTCATAATTTTAAAAATATATACAGTACATGGTGAGGAAATTTAAAAAAAAATTTTTTTTTTAAATTAGAAATTCCATTCCAATGTATAAAATAACATGCATTTATAATATATTTATCCATAAAATACCTATATTTCTCCTTTTTGAAAAACTGATATTTTCACATGTGAAAATAACGTTATTTTCACATGTGAAAATATCGTTTCCATGTGTATTTAAGCTATTAGTTTATAAATAAGAACTTTTTATAACAATAAAAAGCTTGTTAAGTTGATTTTATGGATAATTATATAATAAACAGAATATTACATGGGCGCTTGGAGATACGAAATTTTTCTTCTTGTGCTGAAAATAGACTCACTCATTCAGTGCGCTCACTCGTGAGAGATCTTTTCAACACTCGAAGATAAATTTTATCTCTGCGCGCCCATGTAATATCCTCTATATACATTGTGAGACTGCTTTACCTAGTTTTATGAATCGTGACTTACAGACACTAAATTTTGTTGGAGGGAAAATTAGCATCAAAAAATTGCAATCATACATAGCAGGTTACAAAATTTAAGTCCTATTCACCAACAAAAGATGATATTGTAAGCTTGTATTTTTATTGCTTTTCAGTCAGTTATAAATCTAATACAGTACCACATCTGGATCTTTCAACATTTATGTAAATTTCTCTTTGATCTTTTGAATATTTTCCACTCTAGTATTGAGATTTCAATTTTTTTCTTTATCTGTATTGGTTATGGTTTCAACTGTTTTCCCCCTTGTCTTTATATTTTAAAAAAATGCTTTGTTTTAAATTATCATAATTTCTTTAGGGCAAGCTGTAGAATAAAACTCAAATAATTTTATCATCAGTAATTTTATATTAATGTTGTAAATTTGTTGCTAACAAATATATTGTGTTTACTATAAATTATTTTAACTCGTTTGATTTAATTTGTTAATACATATGTGTAATACATATTGAATGAGATGTAAGAAATGCCATATTGTAGAACAGAATAGTAAGACAAAATAGGATACAAAAAATGTTGTTCACAGCAGTGAATACAAGTTAGAGCACTCAGTATACAACTCAAAATACTTTAAACAATATAAATAAGTAATACTGTACAACAATTTAAATTGAGATAGCAGCTTTCAAAAAGAGTTAATAGAAAATATTATATTGTTAAATTGTTTAAAGAAATTGTTGGAGGCTGAAAGTTGTATCCTAGTATGTTAAAAAAGAGATATCAAGCCAAATCCTTGATATTAAATAAACCACTACATTCAAAAATAGTCACAATATATCTAACCTTTAGTTTTGACTTTAGCGTAGATTAGATTTCAAAAGTCTAATATCCAGCCTTTTAGAGAAAAGTTGTAATATCTTTGTACACATCAAAAAAGCAATCGTAAACCCTCAAACCTTTGTCTTCAAGAGGGCTACATGTATGTTTTGGTGAGTCGAATTTGTTATTTAAATTTAAAGCCATTTGTGATAGTTTGTGTTGACTGAAGCTAAAAGACATTAATTCAAGCATTCTTTTAAGAGCTGTAAAATGTCATGGTAACCAGCGAGACAACTTCAGGCTTTTGGCTTTCATATGTGATCAAACTATTAGGATTTTTTATTTTATTAGTTTTACATATTAATATATGTAAAAATTATAATATTTCTTTTTTCAAATGAATAGATTATAATTCAAACTAAATTTTGGAATTGCGAAATAAATAATAGCATTTTATTCTAATTATTTTGTATATTTCCCCATACTGAGTAATTATAACATTATTATTAAAGAAATACATAGTAGATGTGTATGCATGCTGTACATACTGTACCTGCTGTATGTGTGCAGTTATAAAGCAGTGGGGATTGGCAGAACAGGAAATTTTTTTTTAGGAAAATGATGACACATCAGAGCGCTCTTAAAGAGTGCTTTGTGACTGCACACAGCACAGCAAGCACAAAAAAAGCTTTTTGAGAGCCACGATGATTTATGTAATTGTTAAAATACTAGTTGTTTCTCTTGTTGATATTGCCAAGTGCTCTACAGCTCATAAGAGTCAGGGCTTAAATAATGGCTAGACTAGAGATTGGCCAGAACTGAGACTTGTCCCGTTGAATTAATTGCCTTACCAGTCATTTTGACCACTATTGTCTAGCCAGAAATTTTTATGTTTTTGTTTTTTTACAGTGATCATATTGGATTACTTGAGTACACAGAACGGTGGATACAGGATGATTCAAGGGGGTAACTATAACATATAAAACCAGCATATTACTTCTTTTTACATCCCACTTTAATTATTTGCATTATTTTTAAGAATCCAAATGGAAGTGGAGGACTGACTAGTATATAGTGATTATCACATCTTATAATAAGTGCTTGATATTGTTTTTATTCATGAGTTTCCATATCATTCACAAACAAGCTAGTCTGTGAGCGAGTGAGTGATATGACATGGAAAATGAGTGAATAAAAAAGAAATTAGGCTTTATATGTAAACATGAAATAATTTTTTATTACACATTTAGTCGATAAAATGAAAGTCGATAAAATGAAAAAATTCCAGCTTACCGTGAAGTGATAATTGTATCACTTCATTCATATTGTTTTTGTCACACGGATATCAACCCTAAATGTGTAATAAAACATTATTTCATGTTTACATATAAAGCTTAATCTCTTTTTTATAGTATAATTATAAGTCCTTTCTTCTTTATTTTTTGATGAAACGTACTAGATTGACTGAGAAAATGAGAGAAAGAAATAACATTTCAATCTTCTTCCTTTCAAACTTTTTGCTCCCAGTTATGAGTTCCTCCTACTTTCCCACCCAATCTCTGAATATGAGCCCTCCCAGCTATATAAGCCAATCAAAACAAAAAACAAAAATAAAAAACTCTTTAAAATGATTTTAAGCCAAGTTTGTTCTGTATGAAAAAAGTTTCTCATGAACTTTTGAATGTAGATATTTTAAACACAATGTCGTAATAGAGAGAGGGAGAATGTTTTCAAGTGGATCTTAGAATATCATATTACATTCAAACCACACTGCAACCTCTTTAAGTTTATTTCATTCCAAAATCTGCCAGTAAAAAATCTATTTTCCATAATTTGGTAAATCTGAAATATTCGATTTCAAATGCTCATTTAATCAGAGTTAATTACTCTGATTTAATTTACTAACAACAATTACTCTTCATCGTAAATTAACCACTAAAATGGTTCATTAAACATTAGTTTAATTATCAATCAGTGATAATCATTACAATGTAGGTGTGTAAAGGTGCGGTGTATAAAATTTAAAATATCTAAAACAAGTAGAAATACCCCATGAAATCAGATAAAAATATCGATTCTCCTAAGACAAAATATAATTAGGTTACTCGCTCGTTATAAATTATGCATGCAAAGAGACATTTCTATATATCCAAACAGCAATATTAACACAAAAATTGCAAGAGAATATGTTTAAAAAAGGACTATATGGAAAAGAAAAAAGACAATATATTCGTGAAAAAGCTAGATTGTTATTAGAATGTTCGTTTGATACGATATAATTCATATATTCGAACAAATTTGCATTTTATTCGAATACATTTAAAACATCTAAAAATCGATTAACCGAGGAATAAAATTCCCTACCAACAAGCACACGAAAAAAGGTAATGTAGCAAGGACTCACAAACGCAAATCCTTTCAAAGGGAAATACTGTATCATAAGGTTTTAAATCAAAATAAAACAATGAAAACAAAACCAAATGAAGCAGTCGGTTCGTAAACAAGAAATCTAGCGACGCGGAAAAAAGCGTCAATTTAACAGCTGACACTGAGACGACTTTAAAAACATCGCTCACAAATTTCTTCTCTAAAATTTCACTACATAGTCTTGGTTGCTCATAGTTATAAACTAGTGCTTACGTTTTAGCATCATCTGAGTTTTCTTGAACATTTGAGTCCATCGCTGCTCCTAGTGGCGGCCATCTTTCTTCGAGAGGTCGAGATGGATAGATCCCAGAATCGTCAAACTCGTAGTCTGCCATACTGTTTCTACGAACGATCAAACACTATTGAGTACACTTAGTCCATTATTTTAAATAAAAAAACGCTTCGTTTTCGGCGAAACGGAAAAATAAATCAAGTAGAGATCAATGAATCGTTCGATCATTCATGACGTCCAGTGTGTGGGAGGTCGACTTACCAGGGAGGGCTCGGGAAATTTTGTCAACCAGCTGACGGAGCTAGTGCCATTCCCCACTCTGCACTACTAATTTAAATTTTCCCTCGCGCGCAAACATAAATCTTTGCATAAAGGCCACAAAGGCTATTCTATATAAATGCATATAAAGTAAGATTTTATTGAATACGATAAAGATCACAAAATAATAAATTCGGATAATTGAAAGTATATTCAAAGAATATATATCAGCAGCAACGGAATGTCTTCAAGATTGATTGGGATCGGATAGAAGACAGCTTGAGGGCTATTTTGGTTACTACATTAATTTAAATAGTACGCGCCCTCTGATTTGTTTCCGGCTAGTAGAGTCTCCCTCGTTGGCGATTCGTGGGAGAGAAAATAACAGGGAATCTGATTACTTGATGGCATTTTCCGCTAACATGCATCGGTTTTCGTGCAGCACCACCTTCCCTCCATCCTCTCTGCAGTCAATAATTTTGTAACTTGATAGGAATGGCTTGAGAATTACGACCCCAAGATTGATTTATCTATAAAATAAAACAGCTATCAGCTTGCTTCTTTAAGTAAAATATACAGGCGCATATTAGAGTGCCAACAATATAACCGTGAAACTTTAGTAATACTAAATAGCACAATTTCATGCAAATTCCATTGTTTTCTATTGTTTAACTAGCACTATTTTGTACTACCTGTATTAGTAATTAGTGTTTCATGGATTAATTGTTTGCACTCTATTTATTATTATTTATTATTTAAGTAAAATATGCATGCGCAGGATATATGAAGAAAAACACACAGCCATAGTCGAGCCATAGTCGAAATGAACTTATCTCTGCGGGTTTGATTACGGCTGCATGCAGGTTTTATTTATTGTATCACCATACATTTTTTACACAGAATCCTTGCTTGGGCTACCATTGAGCACGAGGATAGCTTCAGCACCATGATCTGTTACCGACTTAGTTATTGATTAGTGGGTTTCCATCGAGTTTTGCAGGGGTGCTGACGCACAAGTTGCTAAACACAAAAAAAAAGCGTTACGTTTCGTGCTATTCTAACTTCTTGAGCCTTAAACAACCGACTCAAGCACCTAAAACTCGATGAAAGTTGGCTAATCGATGATTGAATACTCTTTATGGTGAAAGAATTGTGTGATACTTTACTCTAGCGTGATTCAAACTGGTTTGATCTCTAAAAAACCGGGGGGGGGGGGGGGTACTACCATCCCAACTTGGGTAGGGATGTGCAGACAGGACCTCAAAACCCTGACCCTATCCCAGACCTAAAATTTTTATTTTACATACCCTACCCCAGACTAAAACTAAGGATTGTGCACCCTATCCCAGACTAAAAAACGGAAAAGACAGATATTCAATAGATTGCACAATCCGAATATTTACTAACGTTTTTAATGTTTTTGTGTCGGCAGAAAGCGTGTAGCCTATCGGCAGACAAAAACTATCAAATCGTTAACCCTATCCCAGACTAAAATGATACCCTGTCCCATAGACAAAATGTCAAAAAAGGATACCCTACCCAGCCAAAAAACCATACCCTATAGGGCGGCACATACCCGTATAGCAAATATAGGGGAGTACCCCCCCCCCCCCCCCCCGGGCTAAAAGATCGTTAAAACTTCATTAAAATCGTTAAAATATTTGTAACATGTTAATATTGTAATATGTAATACTTTCAACATGTTTTTATCGTTCAATTTTATTATAAGATATTTGTAGCCTTAAATACAGTTGCATAGATCGGTTCGGGTCCATTTTTATAACACAAATTCTTTGTACAAAACAACACAAAAATTCACAAACTGAACATGAAACTCTGTACGAGTTCATTTCATATCAGCGTGCATGGGTGTGATATTGGTGCACTTTTTTTAAGCTAATCAGAGCGAAGCTGCCTTTTAAAATGACTATGTTATAATCACTAATACAGTACGTACTGTATTAGTGATTATAACATAGTCATACAGTTCTAGAGCAATAACCGACTGAAAGTGCGCGTAGCGAGCCCGATGGTGACTCCCACGTAACGCTTATGCAACTCAGTTTAAGAAAAACGAAGAAAACAAAATGAAACACAACCCACAGGATTTTGTTTTACTCTTTATTCGTAAAAATATAATAACACGAGCCTGAAAAAAATTCAGGCTTAAAACTGCATATGAACCCATGACCTATGGGATACCTTTGCACCGGTATCGCAAAGGGCATTGTTTCATGTCCCGTTCTATTCAAGCCTGAAATGTTTTCAGGCTTCAGCAGTCCAGCCTTTTTCACTTACTTACTTATTTTATTTTAAAGTGCTTATAAGCCTTTACACAATATTTTCAGAATTGATTCTTTAAATAGTGAATAGTTGATTGTGAAAATAATTCGCCATTTGAATGTCGGGTCTTTGAGATACGAAGGTTTATATTTCCAATATGTTGATAACTATGACGTAACATAAGGGATTTGAGTTATTTTGTGGCAACTTTTAATATTGAACGCTGGACATTTTTTGAAAACAAATTTGTAAGAACCTTTATGTGAGTCACGAGTAAAAGGGTGATGCTTTTAAAATACTGTATTCCGGAACGAGTGCAGTGTTGTATATTAAATGATCCCTTATGTTACGTCATAGTCATTAACATATTGGGAATAAAAACCTTCGTATCTTAAAGACCCGACATTCAAATGACGAAATATTTTCACAATCAACTATTCACTATCTAAAGTATCAATTCTGAAAATATTGTGCAAAGGCTTATAAGCACTTTAAGCTGAGCTCTTAATATAATATTTGTGAACAACAACTTGACGTCATTGATCGTGTACATTGACGTCATAAGTCAAAATTTGTCACCAGCCTCCACCAATAGTTTTTCGAGATTTCTTGTTAAGACAAAGGATGCCACTCCCATGTGTTAATCTAAGAGCAATTGCGTCAAAATATATGATCATTTCTTTAATTGCAAAATTAGCGAAAAATGGAAGGAAAAAAAAAAAAGGAAAAAGAAAATGAAAAAGAAAAAGAAAAGAAAATGCCAGTACACTTCCAGCAGTGTGTGCCTCATTGACCCCTCTCCTCCCCCCAAGAGAAGGTATTTTCTCTGTCCAGTACGATATTGCAAGCGCCATACGAATATGCAATTTAATTGACTACCGCTGACTCTTTATTTCTGTTCGGCTCATTTCTCAAAACTGCGGCAGCTTTTTTGATATTCATGATGCTACACCTTTCCTCGTTCATTAAGGGGTAAATTTTTATCTTGTAACGACTTCGAAACCGATCGCAGTGACCTCGTGAAATCTTGGTTTGAAAAAAAGGACAAGTTGTACGAGGGTAAGTGTAAATCTAACTATTCATTTCAGTCTAGTTCCAGAATTTCTTTTTGCCTTGATGATTGATTTGTATTTAAATTTTTTTCTTTTCACGGCTCCTGTTTAACCTGCTTACCTTGAAATCATTTATCTAGCCTTCTTCAATCGAAAATGAATCGATTATTCCAAACGTTATTTAAATAAACTTAGTTGTGATAGACTGAATTAATAGGGGAATGGTTTCTTAATTCCGTCGTTTTTTTTTGTTTTTTTGTTTTGTTTTTGTTTTTAATTCGAGGATGGAGGATTTTGGGTCGGCTGTCGGAAAAAAATTCTTTCTTTTCTTCTTTTGTTACGTAACTCGATCGCATTTGCCTTCTACCTTTTTTCACTGTAAAATAAAAATAGAAAAACTATTTAAAAACTGAAAAAATCATGATGATTTGTGAAAAACCGAGTTCGGTAACTGATTTATCGTTTGGATTGCTAGTTGTTTTTTTCCCTGTATTCTAGCTGTTTGCTTTGTGATTTTTTTTTTTTTAATGTCTTGCCCGTGCCTTGCCTCGCATGCCTTTTCACGTATAACTAGGGTAAACATATATTTTTTAAATTCATTCATCGGGTTCAGTAGTTTTAAATCAAAATAAATTTCAAAACTAAAATGTTGTAGCCTAGAGAATATGTCAATCCTGCTACTTAATGTCGGTCTCCATATGTCCTAATTGGGTCGAAAAGCTTTATGCAAGGGAACACCTTATCATTTTCTATTTGCTTCGGAAGTCTTTATCCACCATTTTGGTTTTTGTTAGCTCCATGGCATTGAGCTTTTCTTATCTCCAATTCTTGTACACCAGTGGCATGTAGTGCTGCCGGTTGTCTCACAGATGCCTGGATGTCATTCGTCATGTTCCATCCCCCCTATCTTTGAGTAGTTGAAAAATCGGGCGTGAGAAAACTGTGCTTTATTAGTGAACGGAGCACAGTGATGACGCAATCCGCGCGCGCGAAATGCTGCTAGATCCTGACACTGTCTTTCTTTTTGCGTAAATAAATTCAATGCCCAAATAAAATGAGTAATATATTAATATATAAAAGGAACAAAACAGCGAACGAGAAAACAATAACTAACAAATAAAACAGCTTTATCCGTGCTCCGTTCAGTAATAAAGCATTTAGAAAGTGCCGAAAGCACTCATGGGTTAGAATTGTTAGGAGCATTCGGCTGCCGCTTGTGTTGCTCGTTACACTTCTTTCGTGCTTACGTTACTTCCTGCGTGCTTTATTACTGAACGGAGCACGGATAAAGCTGTTTTATTTGTTGGTTATTGTTTTTCTCGTTCGCTATCCCACTCGTTTTGCAATTTGCTTTGTTGTTTAACAATCCGTTATTTCATGCGCGGATAACGTAAGCCTTCGGGACCGCTGGCATAGATAGAAAACTGAAAACGCAATTTTTTTAAGAAACCGTACCGCGAAAAGAAGTTCTTTATTCGCTTGCCTTAGTAGTTTCAACTGTAGTTGACAACACACAAGTAACTGAAGAAGTGGTAGAGAGTGTTATCAATTTACAGCTCGTATATACACCCATTTAATGAAAAAGGTCGGACAGAGATCTGAAATCTAAGACAATTTCTCAGCGCAGGTCATCAATGGTGGTGGCGTAGAGCAGTTTCGTATCACTAAAAAGTTTTGCTCTAGCTATCGCAATATGACCTCGAGCAAGTGCCGTGACCTTAAGCGTGATAGCGGTCCTTTCCTTTCCCTTGGTCACCGTCCGTCTGTCTGTCCGTGTCGATTGGTCCCTCCCCCAGGGACCTTGGACTCGTATCCAATCTTCCTCGACCAATCGATACGGACAGACAGACGGACGGTGACCAAGGGAAATAGAGGGACTTAGCTCGCAGTCTAGGTCTAGTCCAGAACTGGATCCACTTTTCTCACTAACTTATTTATTATATCTCAAAATAGAAGTAAACTTAACCAGTCTTTTTCCGCTACTCGGATCGTCTCTGCCGCGCGCGCACCTACCGATAAAAGTGGGTCCAATTCTGGACTAGATCGGTCTGGCTAGTATGCCTTGCATTGTCACGAACACATTCGTGCCACTTTCTTTAATTTTTAAGTATAAATTCACAGCCTACAAGCCAAAATTCATTTTCAGATTCATTCAGGACTAATAACGTCATTAATTGAGGCGTACAAGCTCAGCTTAGGGGATTGCCACACTGACTTACACAAGACCAAATGAACTTTACCTGAGATAATAATGTAGGACTTGAAGCCACTAAAGTTAGTTGTTTACCTAGGAAAAGTCAGAGCACTTACATTTACTGCTTGAACTATTATAGCTGAACACTTAACAATAAAAGAAATAATAATTGTTCGAACGAAAATAGCTCCAAGCAAAATCTACAAAATGAGTCTTAGTAATTTAACATTAGTGAGCAAACGTATGCGGCTGTTGTTTAATTACGCACTAAACCAAGTGTTAATGGAAGAACTGGAAAGACGTAGTGTTGATAAATCTATAAGCAGCAAATATGTTTGTGACCAACCAAAGAAAACGATTGGCTGCAAAAGACTCGTCATTCAGAGAGCCTAACAATCTAGTTACTGTCACGGAAAACATGATCACGAACCAGTGAGCTAGCCGTTCCGGCTTTGAAACTAATAGAGAGGGATCTCAAAAGTCTCCACATATTGTGTAAAAACAAAAAACAAAAGAATATTTTTCTTTGGTTAGAAGTCTTTTAAAAGTGAAATTAAGGGAAACGATGTAAAACATGGTCATGGCGATTTGCGCTAGTCCCAAAAAAGAATTCTTCTAGATTTTTCTGTTGAGTATCATAATGAAGTTACGTACGCTTATCATAAGAAGTTGTTACAAATGTTTGATTGTCATTTGTATTCCAATCAGCAGATCTACGAGGCAGATGTTTCTTTCTTTATATATTAATTTGGCAGGTTGTTTTCATGTTTATCGAAAAGGGATAAAACATATAAACTTAGCTGTGGCTTAGAATGTATAATTTCTCTCTCTTTTTTTTTTTTTTTTTTTTCAAGAAGATTATAATTTTTCCCTCTACACTTTTCCTTTTACTTTAAATTTGCGCTCCTTAAGATACCACAAATTGACGGAAATAAAAACAACTTCATTTTCTTAGTATTTATTCTTGACTATCATTTAACCTGCAGCTGGGTTCTCGCTTCAGTCTCGGTCGTAGAGTCGAGAAGCACTGGAGCGAGAGCCTTTGTAACCTAGGGTGTTATGGGCTGGTCATCTATTGATACCAGTATTTTATAATACTGAAGGCCTTTTTACCAGTATAAATAAAGTTTATTATTTTTATTATTATTATAATATATTATTATTATTATTATTATTTTAAATATTATTTTTAATTATAATATATTATTATTATTATTATCATCATTATTATTTTAATTATTATTTTTAATTATAATATATTATTATTAATATTAATATTATTATTATTATTATTATTATTATTATCATTAATATTAGGGTTATTAGTTTGTGGACCATTTCAATTACAGACGCTTTCCAAAAACTCTATAGCCTGAGAAAGGAAAAAAAATACTACATGTTGCCCTGAAATTACCCCGGGACCCAGCCTTTTTTCTTTTGACATATATTAGTTATTTCTAACAATAGTTTGTATAAGAAAGTGCACAATCTCGAGTACAATTTGTAACTATTATGTGTTAGGTCTCCCTCCATGCTGACCAATTAAGAAATAATTAGACGTGGAAAAGTCTGAGGACTGTCAAAATCGGACGAGGCTGTAGGTCGCGAGTTCAATTTCACTGGCAGCCAGAGATTTAAAACAATAGACCTATCCCAAACTCGCTTGACTGGTCACGAAACAATGGTTTCAAGTCGAGGTTGAACTTGATGAATAAAAGAATCAAGTTCAGTCTCGACTTCAAACCATTGTTTCGTGGTCAGTCAAGCGAATTCGGGATAGGTCTATTGTAGTTATGGATCAAAAGAATTTTATTCTGAGTTCAAACTTGTTTCTCCATTGCATGTGCTCTCATCTTTCATTGGGCATCGAATTACAGAAAAAAGCCCTCCTTCATTAACCAATCGTCATCGAGTAATCTTGCCCTGTAATTGATAAAGAAAATAACTGGGACAGTTATTAACAGCTTCTTTAAGAAATCTATGTCAGATCGGGTTTATTTCTATTGAAATTGAGATCCATTTTCGCTGATCTATTGCTTCAAGTCATTCAATTAGCTGACTCTTAATAAACATCCTCAAATAACTCAATAAAGTTATTTATTCGCGAAAACGAATAAAAAAAACATTTTTAATTTTAATTTTTTTAATTGAAAGCTCGTGCTTGAGTTTTAAACAATGCATAGTTAATCGAATAGAATTGAACAAACAACTTAAAATTATCTTATGATCAATCGATGGGCGGGGGTTTGCATTGCAGGAGGTAAACAATATAATTTTTTAAATTATCATTTATAAAGTGTTCAGAAAGGCCGCCTAAGAATATATTGTTTTCTACCGTTATCTGTATACCTCTCACTGCGATTTCCATTGATACGCGCAGATGCAAATATGGAAATTTTTAGCTGGTTTTATACTTCAAGCCAATTAGTTAAACCGAATTCATAAACTGAATAGCCAATTCGATTTTTTCAATACAATGTTTCGTAGACGCCTCGAGTAATGATTATCAGTCACGACAACAATTCAATATTTGAGCGTTTGGATATTAAACGAAGTAAGTTAAACTTTTGAACTTATCTATTCCAGTTTAATTTCAGGAAATATGAACTGATGAGACAAGAAATTATTAGATATATTTTTTTTAGTTGAGCCTTATCTTACGATTCACATTTAAATGTATTGATCACCATCGCTTAATCCTGTCTCACGGCACTCTTCAATTGAAGAGTTTCATAGAAATAACAATGATAGTTAAAGACTGGATTATTCGAATAGATAGAGATCACTTTTACGTGCACGTACGGTCGAAAGAATACGTCATACATGCGAAGCGGTATAAAATATCAAAACCTTTGTGCTGGGCTTTAAATCTGCAACGCAGCGCTTTACTGCGACAAGTTCAATGCATACCGCCAACGTTCAGTTCAGTATTACCACGCTATAAAGAGACCAGTAATTATTTAACACTTATTGACTAGGACCGAGGGAACCAGTATTTTTGTGGACCTGAGATGGTGATGTTTCCTGAGGCGGAGCCGAAACATCGGCCGTCGAGGGTCCACAAAACATCGAGGGTCCACAAACTATCAAGTGACAAAGAGAAAGAAACATTTGTCGCATTTTTGGTGGATGCAGAGTCTTTTTCTGTAAGTAGTTCTTGAATTTCCTGCTCTCCACGGTCAGCAAAGCGAGCCATCTTCGATAAAACTACTTTTTACTTATGAATGAATTTTTACAAACGCGTGCGTGAGGTGATGTTTTTCGTGGTCACGTGACTTCCGGTTTTGATATTTCCCGGTTAACATTGCATGATTTCCTTTTCAGACAACTCACCGGGAAACAGTCGAATTTCTTCGCGTTCACGTAATACACTCTCGACCAATACAAAACTGACGAAAATTGAGCTTTGACACTTGTAAGTTATGTAATGTAATGTAATGTAATGTAATGTAATGTAATGTAATGCAATGTAATGTAATGTAATGTAATGCAATGCAATGCAATGTAATGTAATGCAATGCAATGTAATGTAATGCAATGTAATGTAATGTAATGTAATGCAATGTAATGTAATGCAATGCAATGTAATGTAATGCAATGTAATGTAATGTAATGTAATGTAATGCAATGTAATGTAATGTAATGCAATGTAATGTAATGTAATTTAATGTAATGCAATGTAATGTAATGTAATTTAATGTAATGTAATGTAATGTAATGTAATGTAATGCAATGTAATGTAATGCAATGTAATGTAATGTAATTTAATGTAATGCAATGTAATGTAATGTAATGCAATGTAATGTAATGTAATGCAATGTAATGCAATGTAATGTAATGTAATGTAATGCAATGTAATGTAATGTAATGTAATGTAATGTAATGTAATGTAATGTAATGTAATGTAATGTAATGTAATGTAATGTAATGTAATGTAATGTAATGTAATGTAATGTAATGTAATGTAATGTAAGTTATTGAGATGGTCATCAGTATGACAACGATATTGAAGGGCATGGAAATATATATCTTCTTTTTGGGAAGTGAAGTCTCTAGTCTTAAAAAAAACCCTAATTCATTGTTGCTGGCGGACAACATGACCACCGAAACTCATCTTCACTAGTCATGCAGCTCTCTCTCTCTAACCTTTAATGGCTATCTTACAAAGTGTTACCATTTTTTCTTTTAGGTTTTTGACCAGACTATATTCTTTTCATTATGGATGGTTCATACGAACGACTGTCATCAACAGGCTACAAGGCAGTGTCAGTATATTCAGCTTTCCTTCTATTGGCTGGATCCTGCACCCAGTTGATCACGTTCATAGTCCTGCTGAAACGAGAGTATCGCAAAAAAATTCTAACACCGTGCTTCTTAAGCATAATTGCTTCGAACTTTCTTTTGCTCTATGGAAGTCTGCCGTTTACTTTCGTTTCCTCTTTGATGAAAGGGTGGATCTTCAATGATAAGATCTGCCATTTTGTTGGATTTGTCGCAGGAACAGGAAGCGTATCAATGATAGCAACAACGGCAGTTATTACAGTGAAAATCTACCTCTTGGTGAAGAACAAGCCATTTGTGGGTAATAGAATTGAACGCGACAACTCACAAACCAAGGTTCTGCTTGCTGTGTGGTTGTATTCCGTCTGTGCAATGCTTCCTCCATTGGTTGGAATAACTGAAATGTGCATCGAAGGAGCTGGTACAAACTGCGTGCCACAATGGTCTCCCGAAAACACAAGCGGACGAGTATATGTGATGTTTCTACTGACCATGGCCTACATCATTCCTGTGTCTGTATCGACAATATACCTTGCCAAAATCCGAAAGGAGATCAATAAGAATATCAGTGAAAGTAATTACTACTTTGTCAACCTTTGCTTCAGAAATCTAAGAAACATCAACAAAATGTGCATGTTCGCTGTTGTCTTCTTCACCATAGCTTGGCTGCCTTACGCAATTGTGGTAGTAATTTGCATGTTTGGAAAGAAATCTTCAATCAGCCCAGAAATAGAAATGGCTCCGACGTTGTTAGCCAAGACCAGTGCAATATGCAACCCTTTTATCTATGCTATCGTAAACCCAAAGTAAGAAAACAATTATTTATCGGTGACCCCTTTTACTTTTACTGAAGAAGGCTAAAGAACTAGCCAAAAACGTCTGTCAATTTTTAATTTTCAATTTTAAGTCAGAGTTGTAGCGAGCTAGAGAGTTTCTGCAAACAAGAAACGAGTTTCTGCAAATGAGAAATGAGAAACAATTGCTGCAAATAAGAAACGAGTTGCTGCAAATGTGAAACGAGTTGCTGCAAATGTGAAACAAGTTGCTGCAAATAAGAAACGAGTTGCTGCAAATAAGAAACGAGTTGCTGCAAATGTGAAACGAGTTGCTGCAAATGTGAAACGAGTTGCTGCAAATGAGAAACGAGTTGCTGCAAATAAGAAACGAGTCTTCGCATGTTTAATTTCTTCTTTTGTAGTAACTCGTCTAAAATGCAGTAATTCTTCTAACTTGATGCATTTCCTTTTGGGCCACCGTAAAACCTTATTCGTCGCGTCGTGGTGAAATGCTTTCTATTTAAAGGCCACATGTCATTCCCATAAGTCATCCGCATTTAGTGTTTAACGGTTGCGCGTAGATGGAAAAAGGTTGCACCACGAAAAATAAGATATTTGAGGCTCTGACTTCCTCGTATTCCCACCAAGCTTTGTAAATTTTGGATGGCAATTCTAGGAAATCTAAAGGAAGGAGAGTGGGTGGGGTGAAGTTAAGATTATTGGAATTTTGAATGGATCCACCTATGTTTACATAAAGTTCTGTAAAAAAAATCCCTACGACGGGGATAAAAATGGGCAGGTAGCTGCCCCCTTCTCCGCCCGCTTTGGCAGTTCTGCGTTGAAAGCCATATTCAACAGTACCGTACAGTATTTGACAATAAATATTATAGAAGATGTTTTACCGAAAGTAAATAAATTCTTTCTATCGTTTCAGATTCCGAAACTCGGTTTTAAAGCTTTTAAAGTTACCTTTTCAGTTTAATTGTGATGACAACAGCTTGGAGGTTGGCAGTGTTTTCGTTCTTAATGAAATAGGTACCAAGAATGGCAATGATAGAAGAAGAATCGTAAAAGACGAAGGTGATGCCGAGAATAAAACTAAAGTGAAAAGCAAAGTCCAAGAAAACAAACCAGAAGATGTTGAAATAGTTGCTAAAAGCAATGATGAAAACCAAGAGCGTCTTTCCACGAAGAATACTGAAAGCAACCACAAAATTCTTTCTTTTGAGGATCAAATAGATGATAAAAGGCTTGACGACAAAACGGGAAAATACAGAAAGAAGAACTTGTCTAGCGGAAAACGTCGTACGAACGACAGAATTTCAGTATACCAATCAGTTGATGAATTTTTAACTAAGAAAACCTCTTCAAATGAAAACTACCAGGAGGGCACTACATACAGTTCCACAGTTGAAAAACGATTTTCCAAACAGCCAAAGAAACTCAGCAGGAAATTAGATGAGAGAAGTTCAACTTCGTCCACTTTGAATATTTCAATGACTTATCGAATATATAGGACAGCATCTAACGAAATAAAATCACAGAGCATCTCAATACCAGGAGGCATATCAAAATGGCAATGACAAGTCCAATATACTCCAATATATATATTTCAAAAACACATGAATAATAATAAGTCATTGAATCATACGCGTCACGTGCATAAACCTTTAAACCTATAAACGTAAAGTCCTCTTCATTAGTATTTTTTATATCAAGAATACTTATGGGGACGACTTTATCAGCCGGGTGCTTTCAAGTTTAGACGAAGACTTAGTGTCTCATGAAGGTCGGTCTTACGTACGATCATCAACGAACCACGAAATATCGTTGTCTAGTGCCCCTGGCTTGAGTTTGACATGCTGTCTTCAACTTTAAGGCGCCTTTTTTTGGACTCACTGCTTATGGTAATGACGTACAAACCTCACTGGGTATGAGGAAAAGACTGGGTTGAGTTGGTATTGCAGTGCATTTTGGGGCTGTTTTAGGGGACAGATTGCCAAGACTGGCGTCTATTTCGTTCCCTAAAACCGCCCCACGATGCACTGCAATGACAACTTGACCCAGTTTTTTTTTTCAACCTCGGAATGGTCCGATTCAGTAGACCCTTGAAAAATTCTATAGAATTACCAAAAAAAGAAGCGGAAAAATCTCCAATTAGTGCTAGTACATAATAAAAATGATATTGGTCTTTGGGTGAAGGCATATGAAAACTAAAGTAATAATAAAAGGGTAAATATTTTACACCGTGAAAAGATGAAAAAACGTACTAAAAATTAAGTAAGATTTTTCATCTTTTCACGGTGTAAAATTTACCCTTTTATCATTACTGTTTAATTAGAAACACCGACGCAGCTCACACTAGTTTTTAGCTAGATGTCTCTTAAAAAACTAATGTGAAATTCATGTAGGGGAACGATGTAAACGTGATCATGGCGATTAGCACCAGAATTTCTAAAAAAATTAGTTCCAAAATATTTCTTTTATATTTTTCTGTTGAGTATAATGAGGTTACGTACGCGTATTAAGAAAATCGTTACTAATGCTTGATTATCATATTCAAGTTGTAGTCCAATCAAGTAGATCTAGATCTATTTAAGGAGGCAGAAGTGATTCTTAATTTTCAGTATATTATATTTTACTTGGCAGTCCGGGCGCCCAAGTAAAGCAAATGACGGTGCCGGAGGTGATGCGGAGGTGATAAATGTATTACATACTTTTTTTTTACAATTTCCTGCTTACCATGGTGCCACAGAAAACCCAATCAGTTGACAAAACTCCAATCCTTGTTAGACTTTTGTTTGCAAAGTGTAACACATGTTCATCAGGTTTCGTAAATCAAGGTTCATCATATTGATTACTTCTAATGAAACATCGAAAACAATGGTACCGCGGAAAAGTGACTTCGCTTAATACTTAACCCTCGACGTTCAGTTTTTCAACCCACCCTTCTCCCCCACCACACATACACACACTCCCCGCCCATCCTCGACCTATTATTTTACTTTTGTTTTTTTACTAACGATTTTTGTTTTCAAGTACTCATTTGGGGACTTTATTATATTCAAAACGGAAATACAATCACCGGCAAGAATCTCAGTATATTCCAGCTTCAAGTGATTTAACTGACACAACATGATAGTTCGTGTGTCTTGACCGCTTTATGCGCCTGCACATATAGTTGTATAGTTTTTTTATCATTCTGTTCGTTGCCAAAGCTTTCTACTTTATGATCTCCGATGGTTTTCATACCATTCAAATCAGACTTCATTTACTGGCAAGTATATATTTTACAGCATTGGACTCTTACTAGCCTTTTCTTTCTGGTTTAAATCGAAAGATCAATGGATTAGACGGACTGCAAGTCATCATTTTTGGTATGATTCTCTTTGTATTTGTACATATAGGTGATCTTTTGAAAGTTTTCGAAATTGGACGAGACTTTTGAGAGCTTTCAAAGCATCACGAATATCTATCAATTCCGATTCGTACGAGAAGATTGTGATCACACGTGCAGATTTTTTTGTTTATGAAAAAATCAACTTCATTGAGCGACTCGTAATTGGGGCTATACAGAGAGCAAAATCAAAGATTTAATTGTACACTATTTTTCTATCAGAATCAGTAATGTTGTTGAGTTTATTACAAGATTTAAAACCGCCGTGAATTGAAATCGAATACATGTTCCATTTTTGTTTATCTCAGGGGTTTCAGCTCAACTTCACATCTGATTTTTAATTATATTAAAATTGAAAAATTTCGCGGCGTCAATTACAATAACTGTAAAAAACATCCTTGTTTATCCAAGGTAGCATGCAAAGATATAAGTAATGTTAAACAAAACTGAGAAACATTTTCGAACGCTTTAAAAACACTTCATTTTACTTTATTCCTTTCAATAAATATATTTTAAAAGAAGACAGCATATTTTTGGAGATATCTCAGCTTTCAATTAGCTTTGGCCAATACGCGGTCCGGAATATCTTCAAGCAATATTCCTATCCAGTTCTTCAAATATATACTTGTTTCAATAAAGTTTATAGTCACCAAAAACCTAGAAAGCTGTGATCGCCTAGAATCATGGGAAATGTTTTATATCCAACAAGTAAAGCTTTTGACACAAACTGCAGCAGTTGAGGATGCTCTCAGAGGAGCTGAACTTGTTACTGGTAAAAGATCTCAAGTTCATCAACAGTTATCAAGCGGTTGAAACATGTAAAATGTATCTACCCATAATCCTTATCGATCTCAGCTTCGTAGCTTTTCAGGTGACTAACTTTATTGAAATAAGTATATTCCATCTGTATTTGAATGCATGACTGGATAGATATCCGACAACGTACCAGATCAGTTCTCAAGAAACAACTAAAGTCGATAAGGGCCTTTTTATTTTATAGTATCTACTCCTTGCTCAATTCAGAACAAAAGTTATATTTTGATATACTAAAGATTTACAGTGCACACGAACCAAGGCCACCCAGACAAATTTTCAAATTTCATACAAATTATCCAATCACGATTTAGTATTTAAACAAAAGAATCTACACAAAGTTTACATTTTTTACACTTAAATATTTTGCTTATTACGTGTTTATGTATGACCAGGAGTGAACGAGAAGCAGTTTATAAGCCCAAGAATGTTACTTAGTATCAAAAACTTTATTTGTGAATTTGATTCAAAATTTGTCTGAGAGGCTATATAGGTTATTTGTAGTCGCACTGTAATGAAATTGCTGGTCAAATAGCCATCAATTTAAAATGAAAATCATTTATCGTTTTCTTTTTGGAATACTTTGATTATCTAACCAAATTATCTGTTTATTTATCTCGTTTAGCTATTCCACAGTTATTTCTTAACTTTATTATTTTTCTAGCTCATAGATATAATCTACTTTTTCTTTTGAAATGCCAGAAGTTGTTGTAAAGCTGGTTCTTTTTTTGAAGGTCATTGAGGCAAATTAAATATGATACTTTACTCATTCTCTACTTTCACATCCCCATAATACTTTGCGTCTTTGGGGGGTAACCGGAGGGTAAAAACCCACTTATTTTTTGCCGAAGGCTGATCAGACAATGTTAAAAATACCTTGTTTGGTATCCAAAAATAAAATGAACAAGTAAAAAACAGAAAAAGATCGAAGCTTGAAGACGTTTAAGGTAAATTTTAAACATTTTTTCGTAAGTCAATACATTTTCTGTAAGACCAAAACTCTTCATGATCTGTACACGCAAAATAACTTGGAATAAACTGATAATCAGTATTGTACAAATAAAAGCAGGTATAGCATAAGTTCAATTAAGAAACCTTTCAATTTGGGACAGTTTTTTGATTGGTTACCTCCAAAGACGCAAGGCATTATGGGGGCTGTGAAAGTAGAGAATGCAATGTTTCTCTCGTTCCAGGCATTACTCAGGGGACAAAGTAGCAGAAATTTGTTGAATTAATTTTTGGCATTACCACACTATTCTGTCGCCCGAGGAAACTGGAAGGAGAGAAATTTTGAATCACGAAGTAGTGTCTTCCGCTGTGCACGTGTTGATATCTTAATTGAGTTCATGTGAGTCTCAAAAATAAATTAATATTTCTTCTAATTTTTTATTTCTGCTTAGTATAATGAGGTTCAAACGCGTATTAAGAAGATTAGAGACTTTAAGATTCTCGTTACGGCAAACGTGAAACGACAATTGGCCATTAAAAAATTCTTTAAAATAAGTGAAAAGGAATCGCAAAAATCTCCAAGTAGTAGATAAACAAAAGAATACTTGTCTTTGTCGAGAAGATTTGCAGAAGGTAAAATGAAATGTAGGGAAACGATGAAAACGTGGTCACGTTTGCCGTTTGCGGGAAGGAAAAACGTGAATCTTAATCTGCCTATTGTCACAAATGTTTGATTGTCGTTCGCAGTCTAATCAACAGATCTAGAGATCTTTAAGGATGACAGCTGATTATTCTTTTATATATATATATCTGTTTAATTTTTCGTAGTTCGGACAGGGTAGCAAATAACATTAACAGAGACTAAGAATGGGGAAGGCTAGGGGTAAATGTAGCACTAGCGCTATCACCCCCACGCAAACTCCCCCTCTCATCCATGATCTTAACTGATCTTGTGCTGTCTTTTTGCTGATTTTTTTGTTTAGTTTCACTAGCGACTTTTGTTCTCAATTATTCATTTAGGGGGGCCTCATATTAACAAAGGAAATATAATCACTGGCAGTCATCTAATTCAATATTTCAAGTGATTCAACTCACACAACATGATAGTTCGATCGTGTTGACCGCCTTGTGCGCCGTCATTGTCATGATATACTTATTTCGTTAAAGTTAGTCACCAAAAACCTAGAAAGCTGAGATCACTGAGAATCATGGGAAACAATTTATTTCAAACAATTAAAACTTTTTTGATATAAACTTCAGCTTGAGGATGTTCAGGAGAGGTGAGACTATAACTGATGATGACCGATGAAAGTGGAATCAAAGTGTTAACCCAAAGCAAAAAATTTATTCGAAAATGAGGTTTAGGCCTTCAATTGCTTATTTCCCATTTTTTTATAAATAAGCCTGTGACAAAGCAACATTCTCACAAATGCAACAAAACATTATCTTTGTACAATTGAAAATACCGCTTCAAACAGGCATTTTATCATAGTACATCAGTTTCTAACTGTTTAAAAAAGGTTTTGAGTGTTAACCCAAAACGAAAATTGTGATCAAAACTCATACGAAAGTCTAGTATTTGGCGCTTTTTGCCATTATTGCTCATTATTGAAAAAAAATTGCCTCTTAAAATATAGGTGTAATATGATCGATGTTTTAAGAATATATCAGCAATAAATTCAAGTTTCATTGTTATAAAAGCACGACTTAGAGTTTCACAAGTGTCAAAAGACACGGGATATTTACGGATCTTTACAATATGGCGGCGGAAACTGTGAAGAGGAACTATTGTCAATGTAAGAGTTTTGCCATAGTAAAAATTTTATCCAATTGAAAATGGCTTTTGTCGTCAGTTATCTCGATTCGGTTTTGTAAAAAGTCAGTGTATATGAGGCGCTTATCAAAAATTGTCATATTCTTCATTTTTGATTTCCCATTAAATAGGTGACGTCATTTTCCCGCCAAAAGAATCGTTAGGTTTGTCGAGTACTCTTTGCATGCGTCTCCTTCCCCTTTGGCCTGAAACTCAGATTATACTTGTGAAATTTGGAATTGATTAAATGATATTGTAGAAGAAATAATAAAATAAACAGTTCTAGGGAATTCACTGCTATAGACCATTTTCTCAAGGTGGCGTGCGCATCCAACTTGACGGGCCACAAAGCTGAAAATGCAAATTCATTAAAATTGAGAAGCCAGTTTTATATTTAAAGTGGAGAAGAATCAATTTGATGAATTCTTATCGAGAAAAAAATCATAGCAATGCATGATAATACTCGTGTTCTGGTATCGTGGCCCGTCAAGTTCTTTAAATTTGAATGCGCACGCAACCTTGAGAAAACGTCACCATTCACACTTTCTGTATTCATTAATCTTAAAGCTCTTCATACCATATAGACGTAGACTGTTTCACCTAATGACTAAAAAAAGGGGGGGATCAAGTCACGAGATTTCAAAATCTCACGTTAATTACCCGCTGAACCGGGTGTTTGAATTCGGCTAAAAGCTAATCCTGAGTTCATAATGTAAAACTACTTTACATCAATTATTGTGACTATGAAAACATCCTTCCTTACCCAAGATATCATGCAACGAGCGCGGATGGTAACGTAAATAAAAACTGAGGAAATCCTTCAAACGCTCTGAGAACACTTCACTTCACTGTACTTTATTTTAATTTCTTTCGTTTTAACCCTACAATCAGATTCAATTTAAAATTACTCGAAGAAAAAATATTTTTAGATTTCTCATCTCAAGGCCTGCATGACGTCCATCCGATTCTAATATGAAGACATAATTGTCTTAAACCAAGTATTTTTAAAACAGTAATATAAAAATATATAATAGCATAAATTCCTTCTTAGCTTATTTCCATGCATCTGGCCGGTATTGAACGATATCACTTATAGGAAAATTTAAGGTATTTTCCATTTTTTTCTAAAAATGATATCATTTACGATTTCAAGATCAAATAGACATTTTAGGGATATCAGTATGGGGCGATATTTTTCGAGCACAATGTCCACTAGTACTGCACCTATAAAATGTCTATTTAGTCGGTAATATTTATTGAATAACTATTTTTTGTGGCCTATATATTGGAAATACTATACAGCTTCTTTTGGGGGAAAAACCGTTGAATACTGTTTTACTGCTGCGCACTAAATAATGTATTCCAAGACCGAAATGCATGGTAGGTTTTATATATGTAACTAGTACTACACCTATAAAATGTCTATTTAGTCGGTAATATTTATTGAATAACTATTTTTTGTGGCCTATATATTGTAAATACTATACAGCTTCTTTTGAAAAAAAACCTTGAATACTGTTTTACTGCTGCGCACTAAATAAAGTATTCCAAGACCAAAATGCATGGTAGGTCTTATATATGTAATATTGCATGTAAAATACATAAGAGTTAAATGGATGCATGCATTTAATGGATTGTTTCTCGCCATTTTTATCTCTACTACTAGTGGGACATTATTTCAGAACGAATATTTAACCGCTTCAGTGATTTTTACCCATATTCGCTTTCGGTCCAGTCGCGTAGGATTGAGTCGGTCAACGACAACGTTTTTTGAATTGACTGTATGCTTCGCTTGTCACACGCAAAGGTTTCAGTCAGAGGCGAAGTGCTAAATTGAATTAATTCTTTTAATTCCCCTGTCACGAATCACTGAGCATTAAGCACGAGGCCTCACATCGAAAATTTTGTGTGTAACAAGCGAAGCATTTTTCGGAAGTAGGCTATTGAAAAAGCTGTAGATGGTAATTTTGGGAATCACAAATTTGAGTCTAGTTTAACAAGTCTGAGAGAGGTTATATTGATTTATCAGGCTCACATGAATGTAACCCCAATCAGTTTGATAGTCCACCACTCGTTAAATTAAACAACTGATTAAGAAAATCTAAAAATCCGTTTGCTGACCAATCGGGGTCTAGACACAATAATAAAAAAAAGAAGAAAAAAACATATTTTTTTCGCTTGACTGGTCACGAAACAATGGTTTCAAGTTGAGGTTGAACTTGATGAATAAAAGAATCAAGTTCAATCTCGACTTCAAACCATTGTTTCATGGTCAGTCAAGCGAATTAGGGAAAGGTTAATTAGAATTTAAAAGCTAATTTTTGTGGTGGGAGGAAGACCGGAGAACCTGGAGAAAAACCCTAGTCAGTTTTCTGAGAAGGTTTTTTACTTATTTATTTTTTTCAATGACATCCGTTATAAAATCTCATTTGGTGATGAAAACCATTTGGGCCATCAATTTGACTATTTTAAAACATCCTTTATTGAAGCACGCATTTTCTTCAAGGGCGCCAGGACAGACGGATTGGGCTTTAGATGTATGTGTGATTGTTTCAGTTATTCTGATTGAATTGAAATAAGTTTGTTTCTAAATGGATACTAAATAGTGTTCACTTAGAGTGCAAATAATATACCCGTGAAATAGTTAGGATTAAATAGGAGATAGTTAGTGCTTAATTAGACAACACATAGGAATTCAGTGAGGCATGACAAGGGCACGGGCGTTTACTAGAATAACAACTCATTACGCAAATGAACGTGTTTTTCTAACAAGTTTATTGAATTGAGCTAAAAACCAAGACACAAGACGCACATTTAATTCTGCAGTAAATCATGACACAAAAAACCCAGAACGCAAATGAACGTGTTATCTACAATTTTTATTTGTTTTATCACGCTAAAGATCAAGACAATACACATTTATAAACTAAAACAAATCAAGACTCAAACAACTATAGCTAAAAATTAAAGACCCAGTACGCAAATGAACGTGTTTTCTACCATTTTTATTTGTTTTATCACGCTAAAGATTAAGACAATACGCATTTATAAACTAAAACAAATCAAGACTCAAACACAACTATAGCTAAAAAAGACCCAGTACGCAAATGAACGTGTTTTCTACCATTTTTATCTTTATATTTTTTATAATTAAAATTTGTAGAACATCAAAATCGTTATTGATTAGATAATTTAAAAAGCAAGTTAAATATAAATTCGCCAAGATCTTCCATAAAATCTTCTTACTTGTTCCTTGGAAATGGCGAGAAAGGCATCAATTACTCCAATGTGCATGTCGTGTTCCAGTACTCCAGGTGTCTTCTGCGTATTGGCTTTGGCCAGCCCAAAAACCATTTCGCTTGAACCGTATTAGCCCTACTTGTTTGAGCTTCGTAGAACGCCACTTTTGCTTCTGCCCGCAGTGTGAACAATTAATGAAGAAAAACTATCGTCGTTTGTAATTTAGCATTAAGAACGAAAAAGCAATGACTTAAACACTAGACAATTTGAAGATTATACAGTCATCAGCTGAATATCAAGTCATAAAACATGAATCAAGTTCCACTTGTTGTTGAACAGATACGAATTCGAAAATGCGAACATGTCAAATTATACGAAGGAAAAGCATGTACAATAAAATATTGTTTCAGTTTTTGCAAGCGTGCTTAAAAATATTTAAAAATGCGCGCCCTTGAGTAGCACACGTGCACTAGTTCACCCGTCACGGCTCGCCTATTTCTTTGACTAATTAGACTTAGGCAACCAATAGCACAAAGTTAGTAATTAGTTAGCTAGCTATCTATTTCACGGGTATATTATTTGCACTCTATGTTTAAAAATAAACGTCCTTTCCAACCAACGGTCTTTCTGGTTTGAATCAGCCGTACGATATGAATATATTTACCACGTCCACCAACGGTCTTTATGGTTTGAATCAGCTGTACGTACGCTCTGAGTATTTACCGCTGCACTATCCATGCCAAGCAGCGCCGGCGTCGCTTCGTTAGCGATTACTCTCCTTTAATAAGTTTATCAAATTTACTTCGACATTGTTAACGATGCGTTTTTGAATTTATTTCTTTTACAGTTTTTACTGGCCTGTGCGTGATAAACCAGTTGTCTGAAAAAGATGTCGCGTTTGTTTCCCTGAATTATCTCTTCCAATTCCTCGTCGAAATGAAATGGAAACAAATTGCCAAATAGTACCCAGGGAGGTCGACTTCTTCAAGGCATCACTCGCCCAAGTATCTTCCTCGCTTCTAAAGTGGCCTACAACTAAAGAAATTTTGAAAAAAAATTGAAGAAAAATTGACTTTTCTTCTTCTTTCCATCTTTAACATCAGGTATTTTTGAAATTTCTGTTTGTGAACTAAGCTTAATTACATTCTTCGCAAATGTGGCTTGAGTCGATTAAATCAGCTATCGAAGATTTGCTCCAACAACAGTAATGATCAAGGATTTACCATTCCCAGCTTAAACTCTTAGAGCGTCTTATTTGCTCAGACGTAAGTTTTGGCGGTTTTTTGAGCGAAATCGAGTTACCATGAGAACGGGTCGCGGCAAAACACGGAAACGGAAAGTGCGGAAAAGCATCAAGTTCAGATTTCTCGCATTAATCAACATTGCGATCGCATGTAAAACGTGCTTACAAAACCATCAATGCCTTGATAGCCATTGGCTTCGAATGACTAACTTTTGCTTTAAAACATTTCAATTTTGCCAAATTGACCCCCATGAGAACGGGGATAAAAGCGCAGTTATTATAAAACTCTTACGTTTTGAAAACAGGCTTTAGAGGAAAACATTACTGACATGTGACGCCACTAGCTTTAAATTCAAAGTTGAGCCTTTTTGTCATGAAAAAGAGTTAAGTAATTTAGGTCAGTGATTATGAAAGAGATCGTCCAACTCGAGAGAGAACAAACATAAAATAGACTACTAGTCGGCTCCGGAAGAAAAAAAAAGTTTCTCCGATTTTTTTTCGGTTATCTTTCCTCCACGAAACCTAACAACACACTAAATTCCATTCTAATTTGACGTTTCCTGACCTTGATCGATACACTGGACTCCAGAGGCTCTATATACATTTCGCTTCCTCCATGGTTATAACGAGCGAAAAACGCCAGAGCGAGAATGAATAACCTCTGCACCCCAAGTTGTTTCACTGTCAGTACCGATAAATAGGAAGCTTACTTTTTTTTAAAGGGGGCATGCTAGCACGTAAATCGCCCAAATTTTAATTCAGCTGAAACTTTACTGGAATAATCTTTAAGGTTCTAATAATCAAGAGATAAAGTTTTTCTTGATATTCGGATGGGAATTTTGAAAGAAATATGTTACGTGATACACTGAACTCTAAACATCGCTCCATACATTTCTTTGTACTTAGTAATCAAAATATCCTCAAAATATTTATACTCAGTATTGAAGAAAAGATACCATGAAATGATTCTAACCACAAGTTGTGAATGTTAAGTCCCTCAGCGGACCTTTGGGCTTGATAGAAAAAAGTAAAACATGAAGTTATTTACAGAGAAATGTATGGAGCAATGTTTAGTGTTGAGTATGTACTTATTACAATAAAGTTAGTCACCTGAAATGCTATAAAGCTGAGGCCGACAATATATTACGGGTAGATGCATTTTACATGTTTAAACCGATTTGATAACTGTTGATGAACTCAAAAACACGGTTTTTGCATCTTTTCTCAAAATAATGACTATCTAGGCAAAAAAAACAGAAGTGGATTCAGTTAATTCAACTATTCACGGACTGTATTATATTGTTTAGATTGAATTCTATTGGAAAAAACCACCGTACTTTTTGAGTTGAATGTACTCTATTGGACGTATTTTACAAGAGAAAATGCATGACATAACCGGGGTCAAGCTAGAAAATCGTCTCTCCTTGCTATTAGCAAAAGAACAGAAGATTTACGGGTCATTTAGGATGTTTTGTCACGCAGTTTACTTGTGCTATATAACTTTACTTTTAAGAACAACCTTTTGCTTTGGAAAGAGAGAAAAAAGACCGAAAAGAGCAAATATTCCAATATTTACGTGCTAGTCTCCCTTTGAAGTCAAGTATGTCGTTTCAATTGGAGTTTAATATTTTTTCGGGTTTCATTCAAGTCAATCTTGAAACAGAAAGCCAGCGGAAGGAAAACAGACAGTCTCAATATCATTCAAGCAAATTCTAGACAGCGTCAACTGACGGTTTTTAAAAGCTGCAATCTGATTGGCTCCCTAGCGTCCGTATGTATTACTAAAAACTCTGTTTTCTCGCCAGTATTAATAACTAATTAGTTAAGAAAAATTCAATTATCTGACATCGATAAGGAATTAACAGGTTCATTTTGAAATCTATAAACTGGCCAATTTAATATCTGGTTCCATTCTTGTTTCGCTCCACCAATATGCAATGTGAACATTTAGCTGTCGTCTTAACCGCGATGTTAATCCTTTGATGAACAGTTATAGTAAGTACGTTCAGTCTATGATAATATTATTTCAGTAAAAGTACACAGGAGGTTATTGAAAATCTCGCGCGCTGATTGGTCGAGGAACTCAGACTATCATACGATAATCACCTACAGCGATAATCCAAAATGGCGGCCAACCGCTTCGTTGCTGTTACCGGGAAAAATGTCTTTTATCTTCTTTTTTTCCTTTGTTTGAAAGAAGCACCTGTGTATTTATACTAAACCAATTATTCGCCGAAGGCGAAGTGAAAATCGGGGAATATTTACCGATACGTGAGTAATTGTTAAATATAATGTAATATAATTAAATTTTTTTATTACTTACCTTTCTAAATCGAAACGTAAGACATACCTATTTAAGATCCTCATTTGTAAGGATCAAGCAAAGCTGGAAATGACCCAAAAATCGACCTACCTCAAACTGAGCCTGGAGCGAAGCCTACTATTAGGCTACACTCACCTGCTATAAATTATTTTGTGAAAAAAATATTTTTCATTTTTTTAGAAGCGAAAAACGAATTGGGCCATTAAATTGAAAGCAAGAGTATGAAATTAGTGAATTTCAAAATTCGCTCAAAAGGTCTTTCGTAAACAAACTTTGAACGATTATTTTTGGCCTTAGAACTGTTAGCTTTCCCAGAAAGGTCATTTATTCTACTAGCTTTTTTCGATTGAAATTCCGCGTGAAAAACCAAAAAAAAAAAAAAAAAAAAAAAAGAAAGAAAGGTTACCAAAAAAAAAAAACCAATACAAAAAAAGCAGAATGCTACAATATGCAGATGGAAAGTGGTCTTCATTTAATCAAAAAACATTTACACGCAACTTTAAAGCAAAAGGAGATAGATAAGCGGACCTTAAGCTTTTATGGGGGAGGGGGGTGAACACTAAAAACATCAATTTTCTCAGAAAGGTCACTTATTTTACTAACTTTTTCTGTTTGAAATTCCGCTGGCACTTGTGTTTTGTGTTGCGAAGGCCGAGCTTCTTTTACTTATTTCTTACTTACCTATTTTCACGTTTTGACGCATTCATCGTACACTGAATACATCCACGTAAGAAATAATAAATGAATGATTAAAATTTAGGAGATCATTGAAATGTCGCCAAAATTGCCTTTCGAACTTGTGTGAACACATATTAGTACATTTTTCTTTTCTTAGTTTAGTTTAACAGCTTTTCATTTAGCTAGTCTAGCATGCATCTTGTGACCTGCTGTTCTTAGGCAAAAACTACATTGAAATCAAGGTAGTTCTAAAGGTATAAAGCTCTGCCACTGTACTGTGGAAATTGTTACGACCAAATCAGGCTTCAGCGATAAGATGTCATGAGATAAAAATGTAAGTCTAGTGAAAGTTAGTCTCCCCCACAGCCGCTTTCAGTGTCGTCACGCAACGCTTTCTCCCCTGAGTAGCTACTCAGGGGAGAAAGCGTTGCGTGACGACACTGAAAGCGGCTGTGGGGGAGACTAAGTGAAAGTGCGATCAAACAAATCTAAAATAACCTATCAAATCTATTTAAACTTATTTTTTATCTAAATATCACGCTCTTTAGTTTTTCTTCTTTTCATACTCTGCCCCTTCATATAATCTCCGATTCCATGATTGAGATAACACAGGGACCGAAAGCGGGAGCATCGAAAGGGGCTCTTGTGCAGTGTCTCCCGAAACATAGTTTGAAATGGAGACCCTCAGAAATGCGAATTACATTGTTTTAAGGGTTAAATGCAGTATATTTATTGCATTGAAATTTTCGTGGTCTCGTAGCAGAGAGAGAAGGATACTGGACTGCTGAGTTCGTTTGTCTTCGTCGATTGAAAGAACTGCCTTGTTTAGTATTATTATATTACGATTATTTTACCGAGAAGAGCCAAATAACTTGGTATTTATATATTATTTCTCAATTGACACGGTTTTCTTTGTTATTCACAAGGCTCTATTTTTGTTGTAACCCTCTTTATAAATGCGAGGTCAATATATAGTTATTAGAGAGTTTTAGATTTACGTTCACGGCAAACGTGAAACGTCAGTTGACCAGGATAAAATTATTTTCAATGACTGAAAAAAAATCGCAAAAAAGTCCAAGTAGTAGAAAAACAAAAGAGTATTTGCGCTTGGTGAGAAGGTTTGTAAAAGTTAAAGTAAAATAAAGGAAAACTATGAAAACGTGTTCACGTTTGCCGTTTGCGGGGAGAAAAAAAAGTCAATCTAAAACTCTCTATTTATTAACCCGGTTAATAACTATATATAGACCTCGCATTTATAATGAGCAACATTTGATAGAAAACCTCAATTGATAAATAAAATACTTAATTACCTCGAACGTCGCCAATAAGCCTATACATCCCTCAAGCCTGCGGCCCTCGGGATGTACATGGCTTATTGCCTCCGTTCTCGGTAATTAACTCTTACTTAATTCTGAATAAGTAATTTAACATGGCGGCAAAAATTATAGCCCCCCCCCCCCCCCCCTCCCTCTTGGTCCCTGTAATAAACTATTCAAGCCTCCATACTCAGAGGGTTGAATTGGGTAGTTGTTCAGAAGAAGATATTAGTCAGTAGAGTAAAGGTAATTCCAAGATCGAACAACAAAAGCAAATATGGCTTACCTTTAATCCAGTTTTACACTACCTAACCGGGGGGGGGGGGGGGTGGGGGAGCTTTTGCGTATTCTTGATTTTAAAACAACATCTTTTTGGTCACCCTTCCCTTTATACAATACTAAAATTCTTGTCCTTCCTCTCCCCCTTAGAATTGTACAATATTATCGATATTAATTAACAATTATTCGCCAAAGACGAAGTGAATATCGGGGATTAGCATATAGCAACTTGTGTACTTTCTAAGAACGCGTGCGCTCATTGATTAATTGGAGGTGAATATTGTACGATATATTTTTTCAATTTCCGATGAGGAAATTGAAAAAATGAAAGTAAATGCCATTCCTATCAATAATAAAAAGGCAACGAAGTATGGCCTAAAGGTTTTTCTAAAAGTTTTGCGTGAATTTTTCACGCAAACTAAAGGTTTCTGTTCGTTTGTTTTTATTGAATTATTGTATATAAAAATAAGTTACTCTGTACACAAGTTGGTATATGCTAAAACAATTATTCGCCTTCGGCGAATAATTATTAAATAATAACCGAAACGAAGTTGAGCGGTTATTATTCCCGATATTCACTGAGCCTGAGGTGAATAATTGTTTTAGTATAAATACACAGGCGATTCTTTCAAAAGGAAGAAAAAAAGAAGATAAAAGACACATTTTTTCCCGGTAACAGCAACGAAGCGGTTGGCCGCCATTTTGGATTATCGCTGGAGGCGATTATCGTGTGATAGTCTGAGTTCCTCGAGCAATCAGCGCGCGAGATTTTCAATAATCACCTGTGTATTCATACTAATATGAAATTACTCCGTATTTTGATAGCACTCTTCCCCCTAAATTTTGTGGATGATGGGATATTTACCTAGGTGAAATTATATAGATGGTCCTCTAAACATCCATTATTTTCATCTCAATTTCACTAAACCTACAAAGCGTAGCGCTATTTCCCGAATGTCCTGAATGTAGGGTAGGGATGTGCCGCTGAGCCCTCTGATTCCTGACCCTGTTCCAGAGTAAAATCGCTGAAATTCATACCCTGTTCCAGAGCAAGATTGCTGAAAACCATAACCAGTTTGGCGGCACGTACCCGTATTTTTGCGTCGAGTTTGCTGTTACGCACCGTGAAAGAAAATCTATCGATTGCATGTGGTTGCGCTGCAATCCTAGGGTTCCTAGATGCTGGGATAGTTGTATCCGATATAACTCATTAGTTGCAGAGTTAGAAGAGTAGCGAGAAACTTAACAAAAACTTAGGAATTTAAAGAGCCTTAAATAACTTTAATAATTTATTTAGTATTTCTTACGTGGATGCATTCAGTGTGCGCATTGATGCGTCAAAACGTGAAAATAGGTGAGTAAGAAAGAAGTTCCTTCGCAACACAAACCAAGTGCCCACGGAATTTCAATCGGAAAAAGTTAGTAGATTAAGTGATCTTTCTGGGAAAATGAATGTTTTTAGTGTTCTCAAGCTACTACCTTGGTTTTGGGCTGTTTGAACTTTGGTCAAAGTATCCGTATTCGGAGAAGATTATCTCCCTATAAATTTAGTCAAATTATATAATTTAATACTTCAAATAACAGTTCTAAAGCACAAAAATAATCGTTCAAAGTTTGTTCAATCGTTTCAAGTGTTGTGAATGGCTAAAAGGGGCTTCAATGGTACTTCCTGTCTTAAATTTTGAAAATATTCTATTAGGAATTAGTGAAGATGTTTTGGTCAATTTTTTGTTTGTTTTGTGGAAATATGTTGTGTATCAGTGTAGAAGCAAGCAAAAAATTCCAGTGTTAAATTATTTTCAAAAAAATATGAAAAGATTAGGGTGATTTTGTAAGTTGATTGGAATATCGAACGGATGAAATAGTGATATCTAAAATATAGTTTAAATAAATAAATTAAAAAATTAGTAGCATTGTAAATTAGACGACCCTCTGTAAAGAAAAATAAATTTGTATTGTTTTCAAGTAAGACTTATAAATGTTGTAAAAAAATATTGTAAAAAAAAAAAATCGTTCAAAGTTTGGTTACGAAAGGCCTTTTGGTTTTTGTTTGAGCGAATTTTGAAATTTACTAATTTCATACTGTCGCGTCCCATTAAATGGTTAAATTCGTTTTTCGCTTCTAAAAATTAAAAAGGAAAATATTTTTCCCCAAAAATAATTTGTAACAGGTGAGTGTAGTCTAATAGTAGGCTTTCTTCAGGCAAAGTTTGAGGTAGGGCGATTTCCAGCTTTGCTTGATCCTTACACAGACTGCCTAGTTAAGCACAATTTATAGAATATTACTTTCTATCAAGGCCACAGCGGCACCACTTTGATAGTGGTGATAGTGGTCAGGCTCTTGAGAAGGTTGTTCGTTTTTTTTAAATTGTTATTTATGGTGTAATACCTATTTTTTTTACAGTGGGGGATTAGCGGTTCAAACCGGATCAACCATACCGTTGGATACGCCCCTGTCTATGAACATATCGAACTTTTGAACGATGATGTTGTTGTTTTTGTTTTTGTCGTTGTTCTTTTGTTGTTTTGTTGTTGAGGTCGTTTTTGTTGTTGTTTTGTTGTTGTTGTTGTTGTTTTTTTTGTGTGCGTGTGTTTTTGTTGTTTTTGTTGTTATTTTTTGTTATTTTTTTGTTGTTTTCTTTGTCACAAATGCTTATTGCCCGAAATCATCCCTTCCATAGCCGATCGATTGAAAATAAGATTTATTGTGGTTACTCGGTGTCATATTAAACTCAATGCTTCAAAAATTGAAGTGTTCACGGCTCAATTGTCCTCACTCTAAGAACTTATCAGTTTTCATTTTGGGCTTCTCAGGCTTTTCTCCATCTGACAACTTTGACAAAACTTAAAACAAGGCGTAAATATAGACTCACGAAATATTTTTGTAAGTAATATTTTTCTGGTTTGATCGCTCTACTCGTTGCACGGCCCCATCCATTAGTATCCTGGGAAAATGCAGAGACCGACAAAAATAGATAATTTTCATGTTCCATTGACGCATTGAAATTTAAATGCTGGTCTTATAAGTTTCGAAACACTTAGTCGGCTATTAGGAGTATATGTATAGAAAGCAAAACTTTTGTTCTGATTGGACTGATATATATCCAGTAATTATAGCGAAGGAGCACGGATCAACCAAGTAATTCGGAAAAAACCTCTATCTTCGCCGGCCAATCCAAATACAAAAGTTTTATATGCTCATCAAGGTCTTCATCGTAAAGTTATGAATAAATAAAAAGTATGGAAAAAGCAGAAATAATAATAGCGGAAAACTGTTTATTTTAAAAAGGCTGTCTTTAACCAATAAATTAAAAGGAATTAAACTTTAAGGAGAGCGAAAATTTAAAAAAAATAATTCTATACTTGTGGAATCTTGAATAATGAAAATCGACTAGCGTTGAGAAAATCACTCAGTCTGTCGGTCTTGATATATGAAATATAGACTATCAATTTCCACTTGTTTTTGTTTTGCTAGAAACATAAGTACAAAACAATGTGTAAAACTGATTAGATGCTGCACGGGATTTCTACACTCTAATGTCAGCGGAATGAAAAATTGCAAAATTAACGAGGATTTAAATTGAGGAGTTTTTGCAATTAAAGATTATACGATTGATAAACAACCGGCTACTTTATCGAATCTAAAGCCTGGTTCACATATGATCGCAGACGATCGCAGACGATCGCTCTCGATCGCTCGATCGCAGAGTCCACTCAACCGAGGATCTCAAATCGAACTGTTCACATATGATCGCAGCCGATCGCCGGCGGTTTGTTGACACCTGAGTCCGCGAATTATCATTCAGCAGTAAAACAAAGTACGATGCAGATTCAACATAGACTTAAGAAAATAATCGCTGGCACATCAAAAAAGAAACATTCGACTTTATGATCGTGAATACTTCATCAGGGGAGTCATCACTATGAAGAACAGGACGTGCAATCTTAAAATATACCCCCAAACGACAGTTGTTTGCTTGCCTATATGGCTTACAAACGTAAATTAGCATATATAACCGTGTGTTGATACTTTCAAACCAGTTATATCTGAAAAAAAAACTAAAAAGAAATGCTTTTTCGCTTGTGAAAATCAAAAATATACAAGTGTTTTATGGAAAACTGAGCATTGTGGGACACCTTCCAATCTCACGATCGCAGAATTCTGTTCACATATAATCGCAAACGATCGCAAACGATCGCAACCGATCGCGATCGCAGACGATCTCAGACGATCGCAGACGATCGTAGAGCTGTTCACATATAATCGCACTCGATCGCCAGCGATCCTCTGCGATCCTCTGCGATCGTCTGCGATCGTCTGCGATCTGCGATCATATGTGAACCAGGCTTAAGCACACACGCAGCAAAAATATAAATTTTTAAAGTGAGGCACGCCTTTGCTAAGGGGTATGTTAATCCTAATCTTATTCTTATGTGGAAAGATTTCCCTAATATTGTCATAACAAGGACATGTTGATATCCCGTAGCAAATCTGCTATTCCGATAACTGAAAAAAAATTGAAGTGATAAATCCAATTTCTGACGATTATGTTGACAGACATCTCTAGGATTGGAATGGCATACAGATGTTCTTTGTTTGTTAAAATAGTAAATTGGCTAATAATCCTGATGCCTGAAAGAAAAGTGAAAGTTAATCATTGAATTAAATCTAATTTCTGAAGATGAATTATTGATTGGCTGTTCCGCATTAATTTAGCTATTTTAGTGTTGGATTGAGGAACGATAACAGCCTTATAATGTTGAGGGCTTTATTCAAACATTTAGAAAGCCTTCGCTAAGGCACCGGTGCGGCTAGCTGGTCTCGCAAGTCTGTGGCCTTCGCTTCAATTCTATACTAGCTCGTCGTCTCATCACCATATGTAAGTAGCTCAGTTTTGAGACTGAATCCTTTTTCTCGATTCATTGCTCTTGATTCTTGATTTTTCAAGGGGAATACGTATCGTTTTAGTCTTGTTTTCTCCTATTTTTTTCTTCCTTCTTTTCATCGCTGTTCTGCTCGATTATAAGCCTTTCTGTAGTTACCTCACTTGCCAACAACATATCTATATACTGTTATATCTATATACTGTTACTATCCCAAGAGCTTGTTGAGTGTTATCTTCTTTAGTGGTCATGAAAGCCCTTAGGGTGCTTGCGTTCAGCCGGTATAATTTCTCTCGGGGAAAAAAAAAAAAAAAAAAAAAAAAAAAATTGAAAAACATTTTCGACAGTGATTATACTGGCTGAACGTTGGCTAGGAAGCCTAATTTTAAAACCAAATGCACTTACAGCCTTAAACTTAGTGTTGTTTTTATTATTATTATTATTTCGAACGGACCCTTAGTACATCACCAGTTACAACAAATATCAGGTCTTGCTTTCCAGCGAGCTTCCTTATAGAGCTGCTTTTGTATCGCCTTAAAAAATCATCAGTTTCCTATGCTGCGTCAGCCCTTGCGGTAATTTGACCAAAGAGAACAAGCGATCGCGGTTATGACGCCAAGAGTTATTTAGTAGAAAGCTGTAGAACTTTCTAGACGGGTCAATTTGTATAAGAAATTATATGTTTTTGGGGGTTGCAATTGGGAAAAAGTTTAATAAGTAAGCGATTGTTTTTTTAAAGAGTTTTTTAATTACTCAAAACTGATTATAAAACGTTTACCCAATTCCGCGCACAGCAGTTGAATTCGGCTGTTTTTAAAATAGACAGCATATTCCGATTTTCACCTTTTTATTTGTCAGTAGTTTATTTCCGGGATTCTTCTTAAAATACATAGAGACAACCCTAAATGCGGCACAGTTTCTCTCCGCACGCACTCACCTCCGTGGTCTCGGCGCGGGCTCGATCCCTGGACTTTCTTAAATTAAGAAAGTGCTTCCCTTGCAACAGACTGGTACGATAGCAATTTTTTGGAGGGAAGCCTGAAAAAATGCTAGACCACGTACATTCATAATAAAAATGACAACAAGAACGATCAATCAAGCACTATTCTAGATAAAACTAGTATGAATTTAAAAGGTAGAATCATCAAGACATCAAATACGTTGAAATTCTTGGGGATCACTATAGATAGCAAGTTAAATTTCGATGGGCATATTAATGTCTTTAAGAAGGCTAGTCAAAGGGTTGGGGCTATTATGAGATTGAGGAATTTAATTCCCAATGCTGCTAAGTTAGTGCTTTTTAAAACAGCAATTTTACCATATCACGACATATTGCCACCTATTGGTACTTCTGTAGGGCGAATGACAAACGTAGGCTGGAGAGAATACAGGAAAGAGGATTGAGGGCCGTACATAAGGACACAGTCCAGTTATTCTGTAATCAGTTACAGAAGCTAGAGGGCCAATTTGCCAACACTATTGAATAGACATCTTCAGGACAATTGTATCTTGATGTATAAAGTTAAAAACACTGATGTGTTCTGAGGTAATAACTAATTTGTTTAAATTACGCGATTCTTCTTCCCAATTTAAGCCCTGAATTTAAGACACTCAGATTTTCTTATACCTAGATTCAACACACTCACGTTTGGAAAACATTTCCTTAGATATTTAGGGCCTGTTCTGTGTAGTAAATTAAATATGGAGGACAGAACATGTAAATCTCTAAATGATTTTAAAAGGCGCATCCGTAATAAAGATCTAACGCTACTAATTGATGACGGATGCAAAGATGCTTCCTTTCTAATAGTTAAAAGTAGTGATCAAAGATTTTATTTGATTAACTTATATGTATCATATTTTAGAATTTTTGTTTTAGAACAATTTTTGCTTTAAAATTATTTTGTATGTTGTATATTTTTATAAATTTGTATAGGTTAATTAGGTGTCCCCTATTAGTAAGCGGGTTTCTCCCTTGGCTAGATTCTTTTGACAAGTGAATAAAGTTTCTATCTAAGCTAGTAGAGTTTGCTATCTACTCACTTGATTTAAGAGATTTCTCGGCGTTCTCCGGTTCTCTTCCTTCCACAAAAACCAACACGCTCAATTCCAATTTTGATCGGCCTGCTTTACGTTCGGTGTTAATTTGGTGCAAACGGGGCCTATAAGTAATAACAAAAACTACATTGAACGTTAGACGAGTGCAAAATCAAAATAGTAAACAAATAGGTTTTACTTGTCCGTGAAACGAAGTCTTTCTGCTTTAAGTCATATTACAAAAACGAGTGCTAGTGTTTCATTAAGGGTTTCCAAACACGAGAAAACATTTGAAACGGCCGAGTGCTTTTATTGTTTTCGAGTGTTTTGTAACCCTAATGAAAAACGAAGCAATCGTTTTTGGAATTACTCTGATGAGTTAATATTTTATTATGCAGGAAAAGAAGTTTGCTTGTTTTTATTGTGTTGGAAAAACATTTAATTTTTCCCTCACAAAACCTGGATTAAAAAAAAAAAAAAAAAAAAAAAAAAAAGGAATTCAAATACTAGTGATGAAAATGGTTTTTCATTAGGTTTCAAAACCCATCCCCGTGATCCGAAAAGTGCCCATCCATTAGTTGCTGAGCTTATAAATTATTAATACGTGAGAACTGCATTTGCAGCACTTGCATATTCAGGATTGGGCTTACCGGTTGTTTTTGTAGCCTCATTCACCAGTAGCTTTGGCACTATACTGCAAGCCCCCTCAATCGTTGGCACTGAGAGTGGTCACGGCCAGGGTTTTGTTACGTTCTCAGTGGTTCTTTAAGACGTCGCATCTTATTGAGACAGACGGTAACTAAACTAAAACAATATAATGACATTTAATATTCATGGTGAACGTATAAAAAGAAAAAGAGTTCATAATATTACGTATATATCCAATATTTAACAATTATTCGCCGAAGGCGAAGTGCCTTATCGGGGAATATTTACCGAGACGCGAGTCTTCGAGCGGCGAGGTAAATATTGTCTGATATTCACTGAGGCTGAGGTAAATAATTGTTTTAGTATAAATACATAGGTGATTCTTCCAAAAAAACAAAAACAAAAAAATGAAGATAAAAGACTTTTTTTTTCGGTAACAGCAACAAAGCGGCTGGCCGCCATTTTGGATTATCGCTGGAGGTGATTATCGTGTGATAGCGTGAGTTTCTCGAGCAATCAGTGCGCGAGATTTTCAATAATCACCTGTGTATTTTTACTAAATATTAATCGTCATCTTCCAAAATAAAACAATATTAGTGATTGCTTACGATCAATCACGTGACCTTTTGTAGTTGACTGTGGGGCAACTAGTCAAAACATGTCAAAATAAGTCTTCAAACTATGGTATTTGAGTATTTCTATGGCATGAAAATGCAGCTATTACCGGAAGTGTCGTCTATTGATAGCAACCTCTTTTCTACCATGTTGTATTAATTAGAAATTTCTCTTTTACAGAGAGAGTGAAGGCATTTAACCCGTGGAATAAAAAAATACTAGTCAACGTGTAATAGTCAAATAGACACAAAAGAAAACGATGAAATTAGGGTCTACTATTAAATGTGTATTAGCAAAAACCTACTAGTATAGTATCACGAATCCTGCAATCTGATTGGCTAATGTACTCACTATCTCTGGATAGATAGCGAGTAGCGAAAAACAAACGAATGCATGCTCAAGTTTCGTTGAAATCTCTGCTTGTTCTCTAAAAAATCTTTAAAAATCGATTGTAGAAAATACAAGACTGAATCAAGGGAAGGAATGGAGGTTTTGGAAAACAACTGACTACTGAGATAACAATGTTATTTAAAAAGGATTTCCTCAAAGAACAGAAAAATTCCAAAAGACAACTTATTCACATGCATTCTAGAAGAATTTTAAAACGGAAAGCCAGACGAAACAATAAAGAAATCGCAAGTTAACTGACAATGGGAATCTTAGCGAATTGTAAACGTGCCACGACTTTGAATGATCTGACAACAAAATATTTGTAAATTTATCCGTTCAGTTTATCACTCATTAATTAGAAAAATAATCCCAAGACCTGATAAGAAGGGGAAAAATCTTGGAAAGAGAGTTTTGAGCGTAATAAAAGAGACAAAAAGCTATAAAAATAGAGCAAGTTAAAGCTTATATGCGCGTTACAGTTAGACATCGAGTCGAGTCGGCAAGATGAATGAAAACAGTGCCGCCGGTTGACCGTCGTTTTGTTCAGTAAAGTTTTCAGTGTCATTTTTTGTTTTCAATATTATAATATTATCTAGTAGGTTTATGCTAAAACAATAAGACTACTCGTTCTCGTTTTCTATGAGTCAAATAGTTGATTTGGCGCTATGTGCCTCATCGACTATCTATTGACTCATAGAAAACGAGAACAAGTAGTTTAATTGTTAATTAGTGTAATATCTATTTGACTGGTTAAATGCCCTCACTCTAAATAATAATACACCTTTTGCTGTTCATTAAGAGAAAATGTACATTCATTTGTGCCAATAGTTGTATCAATAACGTGTAATGTACTTTCATCAACACCACAAGTAACATCATTAGCGCGGATCAACTTTCAATAACGATATTTGAATATGCGTGTACATTCATAGGCATCAATGGACAATCAATAGCGCGTTTGTACATTCATATGCGCGGAATGTATTTTCTTTTGCGCGAAATTCAACTTCAATAACACCAAATGACAAACAATTGCATTTATGGACAATCATTTACCCAAAAGTGAAAATTCATTAGTGCTATTAGCATAATCATTGACAATCTATAATGCGTTTGGACAATCATGAGGGTCAATGTTATATTCTATAGCGTGGTTCGACAAACATTTGCATGATTCGAATGAACAATAAGAGAAATAAAACAATCATTAGCGATTTTTGTTTATCACTTTAAAACATATAAAAAGAACTCAGGTAACTGCCTCCATAATAGCGGCTGCGTAGGAGAATAGCAATTAGCTCACTTAAAGCAGCAATCAAAGCCGACATCAGCCGTCCAGAGATCCAACAACATACGAACGATCGGGCTGAGGCAAGACGACAAGGGATTGCTCTAGGTCACTATAGAACGCAGTTGCTAATGGAAGGGCTCCAGAGAAATGTGGCAACTATCACTATCGCTAAATGTGGTCAGTGGTTCAGTTATATGCAAACGTATTTGCCACGATGTATAAATGGCGAAGAAATTAAAGGCTAAAATAGATAAAAAATCGCTAATGATTGTTTTATTTCTCTTATTGTTCATTCGAATCATGCAAATGTTTGTCGAACCACGCTATAGAATATAACATTGACCCTCATGATTGTCCAAACGCATTATAGATTGTCAATGATTATGCTAATAGCACTAATGAATTTTCACTTTTGGGTAAATGATTGTCCATAAATGCAATTGTTTGTCATTTGGTGTTATTGAAGTTGAATTTCGCGCACAAGAAAATACAATCCGCGCATATGAATGTACAAACGCGCTATTGATTGTACATTGATGCCTATGAATGTACACGTATATTCAAATATCGTTATTGAAAGTTGATCCGCGCTAATGATGTTACTTGTGGTGTTGATGAAAGTACATTACACGTTATTGATACAACTATTGGCAACTATTGGCAACTTGATGAAAGTACATTACACGTTATTGATACAACTATTGGCACAAATGAATGTACATTTTCTCTTAATGAACAGCAAAAGGTGTAATAAAAAAAAAAAAAAAAAAAGAAAATACTAGTTATTGTGTAATAATATAGTCAGATAGACACAAAAGAAAATTAACTGATGGAATTAGGGTCCACTTATGTGTATTAGTCTAATATCCATTTCACAGGCTTAGAGGGATTATAAAACAATATGAGTTAGTCAGTTGTTTCACCAACCAAATAAATTCAAACTAGTGATTTCACTCTATTATTTGCATTGCACTATAACAAGAGAATACGCGCGTCATATAAATATCTAATTCGGTCTCAGCCATTTATATATATATATCAGTTTACTATGTTTGTAGAAGGCTAGTACACCTTTTGCTGTTCATTAACCGCAAAGGAATATTCATTCAAGCGAAAAAGCATTATCATTAGCGCGAAGAGGCACACAATAACGCGAACGGAGTTTCAAGAGCGCGATGGAACATTCATTAAGGAATTTAGCATAACATTGGACAATCATGAATATGTTTGTGCAGGTTCATTAGCGTTTTCGAAGTTTCATTAGCGCCTTTGTGCAATCAATGGACAAAACCACACATTCAATAACGGTTTTTGGACATTCATTAGCGCAATACATTATTACTTTACTTTTTACACGGGAATTGTAGGATTTTAGCTTTCTTTACATTTTTTACAACCCATGAATATAACCGTTCTTTACAAAGAAAACATGGCGTTAGGTATTGAAGAAAGAAGTGTATTTATCCTTGAATTGCTTCTCTATTCATACATCTGGGAAGATAGGTTTGCATGTGGTTGTACCACTGCATGCATTTTTGTTGCGTGATAACATTTATGTTTCTTGTAGTCGCTCTAAGAAGCAATCTTTTTCTTAGCTCTCCGAGTGGAATGCCTTGCCTTCTAGCTAAAATCCTACAATTCCCGTGTAAAAAGTAAAGTAATAATGTATTGCGCTAATGAATGTCCAAAAACCGTTATTGAATGTGTGGTTTTGTCTATTGATTGCACAAAGGCGCTAATGAAACTTCGAAAACGCTAATGAACCTGCACAAACATATTCATGATTGTCCAATGTTATGCTAAATTCCTTAATGAATGTTCCATCGCGCTCTTGAAACTCCGTTCGCGTTATTGTGTGCCTCTTCGCGCTAATGATAATGCTTTTTCGCTTGAATGAATATTCCTTTGCGGTTAATGAACAGCAAAAGGTGTAATACATATGCGCAATATACATTGTGCATAACTTTTTATATTCCTTTATGAAATTGCAGTTACGATGACACACACACACACACACACACACACACACACACACACAGACATATCGCTTTTATTTTCGTAAGTTTATGAAGCATAAATACTGGTAGGAAAAATACGTAGACTGGCCTGGTTGTACGAAGCCTCGATAGCGCTATCCGGCGGATAACGTCCTTATCCAGTGGATAAATCGATGCTGTTATCCAATAAATTTATCCACTGGATAAGATTTATCCGTCGGATAGCGCTATCCAGGCTTCGTACAACTGGGACCTTGTGATAAAAAAATTAAAGTAAACTCATAATTATCTTATGTTTTGAACGTTTGTCCTTTGTCGGAGTGATCAATTGTTTACATGTAATGGTTGAGAAGATACATTTATTATGA